>NC_072735.1:89349721-89649721 GCF_026930045.1 Uloborus diversus
GTAGTGTGTCTTGAATACCCGAATGACATATACCTTCGTCCGAAGGTTGGACTTTCGATGTTGTATTCGAGGAAGAACCTCTAGTGCCTCATTTGTAAGATGTTTTAGTCATGGGATAATAGGACGATTCTCCAAGGTAAGCAGTGGTAAAGTTATAGAAATAAACAACAGTCCTTCCGTTTTCTAATGGCCAAACTTGCAGAAGAGGTAGAGGTAAGTAATGAGAAGTTGTTCCCCATTGCAAATATATTTTGGACGTTCAATGTACGAAATTTCTGCCAGCTTAAGGAAGTGGCCGATGTGGAGAGTAGTGAATTATAGAGATTTTATTCCATTTTTTTTCTGATACACTTAAAACTTTCCATACTTCAAATAGCTACAATGATGCAAAATAAATACAGTTAAGATATTAGCAAATGCTAATGAACACAAATGTTACTTAAAATACCTGAGCTGAATAAACGGAATTCTAATTTCTGCAAGTTTTGTCTTTCATTTAAAATTTAATCTTCGCAATCAGGTAAGTATGCTTTAAAATCGGAAAGAAAGTATCATTTCATTTTACTTCTAAGTTAAAAAAAATAAATAAACAATCGTAAACAAAAAGTATTTAATTCAGTTTGCAAATGAATATATATTTTTGTTTAAATGCATTCCAAGAAGTTTCCCAATTTAATCATGTTATACTTTGAGAATTTGCAAAATCATTATTACGTTTTAAAGACGTACTCTATGCTAAAATTCCCTAGAATAATAACAGGATTTGATCCTATCGGAGCCTTTGTCCTTGTGCAATCGATGCATCGTTTTCTCACCACGGTGCAGATAATGATTATGTTTAAGACCCGTCCCTTTTTGAATACTTCAACTTCATTCAGATGAGAAGATTACAAAAGGAAGCTTTTCTCTGGCCTTTTATTTTAAAAAATAATCTCCCTAATGAAAGCGCTGCCTCAAAGTCTTTGTAAAATCTCATTTCCCTACGTTCAATGTAATTTATACGGTTTGTCTAATACTGTTCTTCAAATGCGTCAGACTCTCAACATGTTTGAAGTGTGAAACCTTGTAACGATACGGATAGTGGGAGAGGGCACTTTTTATTCGTTTTTTTTTGCGAAAGCGAAATAAACTTTAGCTTCTCTGAAGTAGTAAAACTTATCAACTTTGTATTTTCAAGAATTGTTTGCATTCAGATATTTCAGAACATCTCACAATTTAAAATATATTGTTTTCTACTTAAAATTAAATTATTTATTACTTAAAATTACATATGATTTACTATATAAAATTACAAAATATTTACTACTTAAAATTACAAATGATTTACTATTTAAAATTAGAAATTATTTGTTTTTGCAAAATAAGTCAATATAGATTAACCAGGGCCAAGAGGAATAATATAGTGTCTATTTTTTAGACAATAGATTCAAGCTCTATTCATGAATTGGTAAGACATTAGGTGCTAGACACCTCACTGAATATATCAAATCGTTAGTAGAGAGTTAGTCCACTGTAGATGAAGTGTTTTGATTTTGTTCATAGTATGATAAGTTCTCATTGGTACAAAGTAAGCCGCAGTTGTTTTCGTTAGTTGCTTTTACTAATGTTTAACAGTGCATAGTTATATAGTGTCCCGCATAACTGACTGAAACTCAATCTAATTGAATAAAATAGCAGTTCGTAAATCTCTGCAACATGGGACATGATGTCTAAATTGTTATCTATAGCAGAGAAAACTATTTTGTTATGGTAGGGTTTTCAGCGCACAATTTTCATCGATTACATCCATTGCAAGTAGCATTTTTTTGACCACTGAAAACTTTTTCTCGCTAAACCTGAAAAAATCATTTTTTGTCAAAACTTCATGAAATCAATCACAATGCACTAACATTTTATTACAATATTCAACTTATCTTTCCGAAGAGCAGAAAAATGTTGATGAATAAAAGGAAGACAATACGAGAAGTCTATCTCTTAAATGAATTATGTCTTAAATGCGAGTCGCAAATGCATTATGTGCCTTTAAAACACTATAACCTTGGTGAAGTTGAAGAAATACCTATGTGCAGGAAAGAAAAAAAAGATAATATTAACAACATTTAATTGAACAAAAATTGCAGACTGTTGCCTACACGTGTTTTGGGAATACAAAGAACTCCTTTTACAATGCAAAAAAAAAAAAAAAAGAAAACCGACTTAAATCTGATTTAATCCATAAGCTCAATAACTTTGCATTGAAAAAGAAGTTCCTTGTAATCCAGAAAAACGTGTGTGCAATAGTCTTCAATTTTGTGCAGTTAAACGATGTTATTTCTTAATTTATAACTTCAGTAGTTCAAGCTTCCAATATGCATCGTTGTTTATAATTTCATTGTACTAGTGAATGTTAAATGATTTGTATCAAGTAAGAAAACTTGCTAGGTAAAATAACGGAGTTTAATAAGGAACGCTAAGCGCTAATTAAAAAATTGTGCTTTTGTAACCTGAAAGTAAAATTTGTTTCAAAAAAACTGAAGTGTTTCGTTGGAATTAAATTCTACAAAAACACGAAGGAAATGTTTAAAATTATGCTTAAGGTTTAATGACTATTTTTAAATGCATCATGCTTAGCACGTGTGCAGATTGTTGTACGCAAAACATTGAAAAGAAAAAACGACTTACGAAAATTTTTCAACGTTTTGACTTATCTGTACAAAGAGTAGCATTTGCTAAAATTTTAATCGATTTCATGTTTCACAGTTCGTATGTCCTTTTCAGATTGTAAGATATGAAAAATAGGTCCTTCTTACGCCCTTTGAAAAACTCTAAAAATCCCACAATTTCTAAGACATTTAGCATAGTTTGAAACGATGGTGTAAATTTAATGTTTCACACATGCCTTTATTTAGATTTTTTACCCGACTGCGCATGTGTGACGCAATGGAGGATAATGTGTTTATTACTCTATGCATGTATGTATGTATGTTTGTTTGCTCCTATGTGGCAATGTCGAGTCTTAGCGCCTCTGCTAATTTTGATGGTTCTTATGTCAATTGATTTGTCTTAATTTTGCAAGTGTCACTAAACACATGACAGTAACCGAATTTCACCACAGCAACAGCCAGTCACTATATTGTCAATTCAGGATCCTATCGCATGCGTTATTTCTGCCCGCATTTTTTTTTACCAACTATACTAAACCGATTTTGATGGTGAAACACTATTATAATTAAGTTGATTTTGATCTCTAACATGTTGCATTTGTTTTTGTCGTGATTCAGGGGACTGAGTTTCGCAACGTGTACATCCTTGACGGGATTTTTTTAGTTTTGCGAGAATGATTTAACTGACGACGCTTCCGAGATCACGTCATCATGAGTTATACAAACTGTTTATATAGAACTTGATAACAAAGCAATTAGAAACAATGTTCCTAGAGTAGGAGCATGGTCAGGGTGAAATAGAACGAAAAATATTACCATTGCATTGCTGTTCTGGGGTGTAACTGTACACAAGCTCAAAGGAACTACTTTGAACCGATCCGTGGCTAACTTAATTTCGTGCATTTTAGCTAAAGGTCAAGCATGTGTAGATTTGAGCCGAGTTAGGTCCCTAGATGGAATAATAATGAATTTTTAAGACTACCTACTCGCTTAGTAATCCTCACGATACAAACTTCACTTGCTGAAAAAAATAACAACACCAAGAAAGACTTGTGCTAGATGAATGAAATTTGCCTCACGCATAAGTGTAGCACTGTTAACGCCACTCAGTACTTTTAAACTACGGTTGCTTTAACTGCGTGCTGTAAATTTCGTGAGCGTTATTTTCCGGTGAAATTTGACGTATTGAGTTGATGTTAGACAAGAATGCCTTTGATAAGACGAATAAACCCTTATCTACAGCTCACCGAGTTAGATTGAGGTTGTGCAATAGGGCTAAGAGACGGTGGAATTTCTTTCCGCGATATTGCGTAAATGTGAATTGCGGAATGTGCCTACTGCGCATGATTGTTAAGAGCAGTGGTCCCGGGATGGAACTGCTTCAAGAAGATCGGTTTCCGGGTGGCCACGTGGTAGTACTGAGAAGGAAGACCATTGTATTCGGCGTGCGGCTGTTCCGAATCATACTGCGTCTACGGCAGAAATTCGACCAGCAGTTGGTACCACAGTGACACTACAAACTGTCAGAAATCGGTTACTTCAAATGACAGCGCCGAGCCAGGGACCCTGTAGCGTGTATTCCACTAACGCCAAGACATTGCCGTTTGCGACGCCAGTGGTGTCAAGCCAGAGTTCATTGGAAGACTTATTGGAGTCCGTTCTATTTTCTGGTGCAAGCAAATTCTGCCTTGGTGCCAGTGATAGCCTTTCGTTGGTCAGAAGGAGGCAAGAGGTATGCCTGCATCCAAACTGTCTGTGTCCTAGACTCACTGAACCTATACCTGCAGTTATTGCTCGAAGAGCGTTTTAATATGACACCTGGAACATTCTCCTGGTTATTCCAAACACACTGACAGCAAATTTTTTCATCCGTCTGGTGTTTCAACCTGTAAAATTGCCATCCAAGGACCGCACTCAAGGGGAGTTTTCAAAGAGGATAACGCTCACTGTCACACTGCTGTTGCAACAAAATGTGCTCTACAGAGTGTTGTCATGTAACCTTGGCCTGCGATATCACCAGATCTGTCTCAAATTGAGCACGTATAGAAAATCATTGAACGACAACTAAAGTATCATCAACAGCCAGCACTGACCATCCCATTATTGTCGTAACAAGTTCAACAAGATGGAACTCCATATCACAAAGTGGCGCTGGGCACCTGTATGACACAATGCATGCACATTTGAAGGTTTGCATTTAAAGTTGTGCAGGTTACACCGGCTATTAATATAACAGCATTTCACATTTGAAATGCATTTTCTTGAGCTTAAAATAACCTGTTCTCTTGAAAATTCAATCAATTGAACATCTCAATTAGACAAATACATTGTCATAATTTTATTATTCTACAATATTTTTTTCTTGGTGTTGGATTTTTTTCCCTTCAGTATATCGCAAAAAAATCAGAAGATTGCGAAATTTACCGTTTTATAATCGTAACTAGCAGAAATATCCGGCGTTGCTTGGGTCAGTAATAATTGTGAGAAACAATTGCTACGTTCATTCGTTTTCTGTTTTAGCTGAAACAATTCAAAACACAACGCTTTGACGTGATTAAAAATCGAGCTTCTTCCTTACCCATAAAAGTAAAATAACAATAAGTATAAAGAATGAAATAGTATTCAGTTAGAAATGAAAGCACGACATTTAAGGATATAAAAATTTGAAGAATTTCCAAAATATGAACTTACAAAAACAAAGGCCACTAAAAAAAACCGTGCGCTTTATTTAATTAAATAGTACACACACACACAAAAAAAAACTCTCTACTATGTTTCCCTTAGTGTGCAAAAAGTAGAGTTTCCAAATGTTTAAATGACTTTAAACGACTGTTAATAAAAAGGGCTATAAATGACTGTTCACTCTGGAGAAGCCTTGATTAAAAATTTTCGTTATGATTACTTTTAATATTGCTATTGTTAGGCAACGAATTTTTGTAAAAACGGGTTTTATATTTATTCATTTAATGGGAAATTACGTGAAATTTAATGTTTTCCATCATTAATTTTTTAAACAATGTTTTTTAGAATTAAATTATAGCATATGTTATCCCTGGTAATTTACCTATCTGTGGTGAACAAATTGTTAATATCGTTCCTTTAGTTTAGAAGTTTACCCTGGACATCCTTACATACAGAAGTAGCCATTTATGTACATAGATGAGGATGAAAATCCTAAGAAAGCAATAAATGTCATGTTTGCTCCAGAGAAGCCTTGATTCAAAACTTTCATTATGATTACACTTAATATTGATGCTGTAAGGCAACGAATTTTTGTAACAATGGGTTTTATATTTAATCATATAATGGGGAACTATGTTTTTTTCGAAATAAATTATAGCCTAAGTTGCTTTCTGATAATGTAGCTATCTATGGTGAAAAAATGGTTAAAATCCGTCCGGTAGTTTTGAAATTTACCCCGGACATACATACAGAAGTAGCTATTTATGTATATAGATAACTAAGTCAATGAAAATTAACTAAAAAGTGTAAAATTAAAAATATTTATTAAAAAAAAACTCGACTGTGCAGTATTTTTGAATATTATGTTTATATATTAATAATTACTGTTGAATAACTACACCATTGAATAGTTTTAAAAAATCGATATACACACACAAGATAAATCATAAATTCAAAAGCAGAATAAAAGGATGAACAAGTCGGGGTCCATTCAAATTTTACGGGGTTTTGGTTCGCCAAAAAGGGATTGGCCCCCTCTGTTGATACCTCTATTCTGTTTTTGAATTTACGATTTATCTTATATGTGCATCGATTATAAAACTATTTCAATGGTATAGTTATTTAGTAGTACCTTGCTTGTAGATCATTCATCATCATATATATCATTCAAAACTACAGGTTTTTTTTTCTTTTTAATTTTTTTGGTTTTTACACAGTCGTTTTTTTTTATTCTAGTTTATTTTTTTAAAGGAAGAAGTGCGTAAGCCCTACCGACGTAACGTAATTTTTACACGTAAATAGATTGAGGTACGTCAAACATGCACGTTTTCGCAGAATAGTGAAAATAAGTACAAGAACTGAACTCCTGTGAGCTCTCATGCTAATTAAGCACTGCTTCTAATGGTAATATAGGAAGATCTATATATAGCACAATTTTTCTTTTTTAGTCTCCAAAACAATTGATTTTTTCAAATTCTAAAGCCTTTCAACAGATGGCGCCAGTGCTTGAAATATTATGAATCAAAGAGTGATGCGGAAGAGCAATAGTACCAGTACTGAAATCAAATTACAGTGGGTTTGAATTTCACCGAGTTTGAAAATTTCAATGACAACTTTGTTAAAGAAACGGATATCTAAACTAACAAATAAATTAAACGCATTGTTTCACTTTGCCGTTTTACCATGAATATCGATTGCGGTGCTAAATGGAAGTTGTATGTTAATAGAAATAAAAATTTTATCAGAAGGGACATAAATTACTCTACGTGTTTCTTTAAAGAGAAAGGATCGGGGGAAGGGGGGGGGGGGGCAAAAAAAAGCGAGTTCAATATATTAAATAAATATTTTTTTTTCATTTTGAAAGTATAACTCGTTTCTAAAGAAATGCGCTGCTTCATTTTGAAGTCTCACGAGAAATCTATTCTTTAAAAAGACGAAACGAAAAATCATACTAATGAGAGGAACGAAAATAATGAATTGAATAATTTTAACTTTAAATATATTTTCTCATTACGATGATGCATTTTGTTACAACGTGCGGAACAAAAATATTTTAGCCGTATTGATTTGCTTACATGCAGAGTATCTTTGAAAAACAATACAGCTAAATTTTATTTATAATACGGTTAGATATTTCGAAAAAACAAAAAAAGAAAAAGAAACCAATACACTTAGAAAAATGAAATTTTCAAGTTGGAATGCGTTTATAAGACAAACAATAGTTTTAATTATTATAGAGGTATATTTTCATCCTTTAAAAAATTGCACTTTTAGACCGTACTCAAAAGGAAAATATATTATTAAAGACCGAAACTTATTTTTGCTCACAAATTTCTCTTAACTATAGTTTATATTTACCGTTTAAAAAACAAAATAACCAGTAAATTACGATGATGAGTTGTGCGGAAAAAGTGCTATTTGTGAATTTAAAATCGTCTCTGATATTTGTTTACTTTCAGTTTCTTCTGGAGAAAGATATTTCGTGATTCAGGAATGAGTTATATTTTTTGAGAATCCAGTAGATACGGTCGTAGTATTTCATAGCCCCGAAAAACAAAAGTTGAAACATTAAACTTACAAACTCTGTTGATCTCCAATTTTTTTTTTTGAACTGAGGATTTGTTTAATTATTTACTTACTTATTTATTTATTTATTTATTAAAAGTATTGCACACTACAGAAAAAATCCAATTGCAGTGGAAAAAATAATAAGAAAACAGCAATTAAAAAATCACTTAAAATATTAAACATCTAGAATTAAAATTGTAAAATTACATGTTAAAAATATCTAAATCACGACAATGAATGTTAAAAAGCTTGTAAAATTTAAAAAGACAACAATTATCTTCATAGTTCTACTGTTTAAAAAACATTTTAAACAAGAACGACTCCTAAGAGTCCTACTTGGGGCAGCAAGTTGGATTGAATTAACAATATCAGAACAGTCAATAAAATTATTTAGTACCTTATCGAAAAAAAAAAGTCACAAAAGTTCCCGGCGTGAATTAAGACTGGGGAGATTTTAAATATTACATAAATAAGAGTGAGAATAAGTCAAAATAAACATGATTATATATATCAGTTCTGTAACAAAAGTAATAAAGAAATTTGGATTGAATCTTCTCAAGAGTTTTAGCTTTATTATTGTAGTAGAGATTCCAAATAAGACTACGGTACAGTAAAGTGGGGCTACTTGAGTCTCCAGGAGCTGCTTGAACCCATGAGAAAAAAGTGGTTTAAATCCGTCCTGGTCCTATAAAACTCAACGTATAGACTTAAAAAACTTTCTCCGTGACAGTTAGCATTACTAGGTAGAGGCTGGAATATGAAACAAAGTTTCTGCTATTCCCGCCTTTTTCTGATTCAGGTTATGACTGGAAGTTGTCTAAACAGTTGTTTTTTGTGTCTGAAAAATTTCACACGCAAGTTCAAGAAAATCTGATATCATCAATGTCAAGATAGTTTTATGTTTGCATTCAATTTCTTAGTTAAATAACAGAGTTTTAAGGTTAGAGCTATATAATTAACACAGTAACTAATATAAGTGAGTAAAAGTTCACTGGTTGCCTTAAAATGGGGCTACTTGAACCCAGAGTTCAAACAGCTTCAAACCACATTTCATCACTAAATTATGCTAAGTAAGGTTTGTAATCTTTTAAAATCAAGATGTTAGTTACTATTTATACCCGTTTATTTGCAAATCTGGGGATAAAAAGAGTCATAAAGTAAAAGAGAGCCCCTTGAAGTAGGAAATAATGCGGATTATTAAGAGGAAAAATTACAATTGTGTCCAGATTCAACTAATTCCTAATTTCCTTAGAGAGTGGCATCAGCCCATTTTGACTTAAGTATATCATTTCTAAAAAGGAAATTGAAAGATGGTTCACGAAACAAGCCTGGGCTTCCTGTTGTATTTAGTAACGAGGAAGATCAGGTATTAAATAATATCAGAGAAATAAAAATCCATCCAAGCCATCAAATTGAGAAGTTTTTATTCTTTCTAATGTTAAATAACGAGCATTTCAATTCGTTTTAGCCGTAGTTAAATTATACTTCTATTTGAGGAACTACGTCTGCCTAAAAATATGTTTTTATGTATATACGTTGATTTTACATTAACTTATATAAATATAATTTGCAATTAATATAAATAGTTTGCTCACTACCACCGCCTATTTTACAGTTTTTTCTAATTTGCTGAGTGGGACCAAGTAGCCCCAGCGCGGGGCCAATTAAACCCAATTTTAAAAATAGAAAAAATTATTAAGATTTAAAATTGTTGTTTGAAAAGGCTTTAGGTGGTAGCAGAACGTCTGAAAAGTGGTAAAAACAAGGTTATCAGTTCACATTATGAGTTTAACAAAGCATTCAGTGTAAAACTCGCAAAAAGTATAAAATTTCGGGTCCAAGTAGTCCCACTTTACTTTACTCAAATGGTGTACAGTCTAAATTTTTAAATGCTATGGTTTAATATCTCGGTTTTTGTCAGTAAAAATAATATTAAGTGTCACTAACAGTACATTTCCCGGGTTACCCTTTGTGTATGTGTTCCAAAAAGCCGTTAACCCTATTTTACAACGTAAAAATTTCATTAGACGCGAGTGGTCGAGGAATGAATCCATCGCGTAAGGGAAGACTATTTTGTATATGATATTGGACTCATGACATTTTAAATAGCTCGTACGGAATAGAATGAATGAACTCCGTAACGGCAGGCTCTGTTTTCAGGCATAAGGATTTGGTACACCCTATTTTCAACCTGAGGCTTAAAAGCTGCAAACCTGTTTCAATAAATATCTTACTTTTTTGTCCTCAGTTAAGCTTAATTACTAAAGAAGTTAAATGAATTTCCGGACTAAGTCTTTTCAAAGTCTATCATGACTCTTTGAAGATGTTTCATTTATCTAAACAAAAATACATTTTTATGTGGTTCGGTACATGTAAAATATTATTTATATTGATCTATGCATTTTAAAACAAAATAGCTTGAAACAGAGCAAAAACTTATAAATCAATTCAAAAATATATGGCTACGTAAAACTTGGTTTAAAACAAAAAGTTCGGAGTCGTTTAGAAGAAAAACTTCAAGTAAAGGAAATAAAAAACAAAATAAGCCTTCTTTAATCTAAATTAAGATTTTAAATTTCGTAAATTCAACTAAACATAATCATGCAAGAAAAATCTTGATGCCAAGTATGGCCACTATTTCTCGTTGAATTTCTAACACAAAGATTCGTTTCTATACGGTTTCTTTCAAAGAAATTCTTTTAAGTTTGACCAGATTAAAATAAAAGCATGATCATATTTCTTTGACATGATTTACGCTTTTCCGTAAACAAAATATTTTAAATTCATCTCACTCTTTCTTCCAAGAGTGTAGCTCTTTTCTAAAAACTCTTGGTTTTAACCTACATTGCTAGTATTTTGATATATATATATATATATATATATATATATATATATATATATATATATATATATATATATATATATATATATATATATATATATATATATATATATATATACCTTATTCTTCGATTAATTGTGCTCCTCTTTCAGTTGTATCATTCACAATTTTCAGTATTTTAACAATCTCTCTTCCCTTTCAATAGCTTAAACATTTTGCCGTGAATCAGGATCAAATAGGAAAAAATCTTTTAGTATTTGCAACTTATCAAACAATTTTTTTGTCTCATAATTGATTTTATAAAGAAGATGATCTTTACTAAGAAAGTATTCTAAATCATCTACTGTTGTCTGAAATTTGTTAAACAGTCATCAGACAGGTCTTCCTTATCACAAGCATTTTGTGGACTAGTCTTTTCCTATCTTCAAAGTTAATTCCTTCATCCAATACAAACAAAGTTACAAGTTTATCCCCTAAGTACCATAATTTCCAATCACTGCTTCTGCTGCATGTTAGTTGTCATTTTGTACGCTGCTAGTTTTTCAGACATATTATATTATTCAAAGGAGCCTCGATTGGGTTGCTGTGAAAAACCATATATTCATACAGCATTTAATTGTAAAACAGCTTTGTAAAAAAGCTCTGAAGGGCTTTCTTTTCATGTAAGGTCAATTTAAATTGCTTCCTAAATATAAAAATTTTCAAACAAAAATTCCTTTTGCCACCCATGTGGCTAAGGGATAAGCTCCAGGTTGCCGAAAACATATCCCTGTAGGAGGAAATTCACCAGGAAATATTATTACAAGTTATGAGAATTCTCTATAATATTTCCCAATTCCGCTTTTTACGAACAATAACATGTCATCCACTTCGTCTTTTTGAATTCAAGTGGTATGTGTACTTGATTGAAATGTTCTGAATGATGGAGATCTTTTCACAAAATTTTGAAGTGCTTAAATAATTGAATATCTAATCTAGAAATAAGAAAGGCAAAAACTTCTTTACGGACACACTCTGCAGTACGATTTCAAGTGCATGATGATGGCAATCCAAATGTAATATATCACCGTTCAGTTTTTGCATTAAAAAATTGCATGAATAATTTCTACGGTTGGTCATGCAAATCGTTGTATCAAACACCATAGCAAGAACAGTTAGCAATAAAGAGCTATCATCTAAGATATCATATACAACGGAAGAAATATCTGAGGAATTCCGAGTAGCTGTTCAATATTTGGACCTGAAGCTATCACGGTAATCCTGTCGGCGTTCTTTTTCCAGTAACATCTAGATGTAGCTTTGTATCCCAGTGAATAACTACAAAATCTAAATTTAAATTCATGAAATTTAATTTTACCTCTCGAAGATTTTCTTTTGCTCTCTTAGGGAATGTACGATTGATCACTAGGTCAATTTGATTTAAATTTACTGCATCTACATAGGCTGTAAATAAACAAACAACATCCTTATCCCTAATATGGCATTTGTCTAACAGTGATGAAAGGCGAGCAGATATCAATAGTTTTCAAGCGTTTTTGCATTGTGGTAAACCAGCTGTAGAAAACAAAAGTTACACAGGTTAGGCTAGATATCCATTTCAGTTTCTAAATCTTGTAAATCGCAAGAATTTGATCATAATAAAGAACTATGTACTGAAATAGAAGAAAATTAATTTAAAGTATATATTTCTACATTGTTCTGATCTGGATATTTTTTTAAAATTTATATTTTAGCCATGGAAAATACAGTATATTTTTAGGTTAGCAGCAATCGGGGATTTTTCGAAATTTATATTTTAAAAAGTAAAAATTGCATAAGCATTTAGGTATGTTTATAACTAAAGAACAGCGAATTAAAATATAATTGCAATTACTTTTATTTATAACATTGAAACCTTGCGACTCTATTTGACACATCTATTACACACACAGGGAATTTTGTAAATCAACATCCCCAAGCCTGGAGGAGGCAATTTGTTGTTGTCAAAGATCTAGGCCATTAATGGCCTAGGTCATTCATTAATGGACTGTGGAATCCCTTGTGTCCATCTTGATGGGAAGAAACGTTCCCCTGTCGCTTGGTCGGAACAAGCGCAGAAGAGCGGTACGCTTGACCCAAGGCCATTGGTGTACATTTTATTCTCTGTAACATGTTAAATTTTACAGAATGAAAGTGAGAGAATGGTCGATCTGGAAGTAGCAGTACCTATTGAGGTTCAAAATTACTTTATATATAAAACGTTAGAATATTTTTACATAAAAATGAGAAAACCCGCAATTTTTTCTTCGAAACTCAAAAAAGGGGGCTTCAGGGGCACGTGTTAATATTAATGGATTGACTTTGAATTTTGCAAGGATCATTTATTTGTACAATGGAACAAATTAAGAGGGCGTCGCGTAAAATATCTGCAACTTCATATATATATATATATATATATATATATATATATATATATATATATGTATATATATATATATATATATATATATATATATATATATATATATATATATATATATATATATATATATATATATATATATATATATATATATATATATATATATATATATACTTGTGTGCAAAAATTAAGGACGAAGTCGAAAAATTAGCATATTAGTTGAACGAAGAGGCAAGAGCGGACAGAAAGACCAATCAGGAGATTAAGTAAGGTGATGTACGGTAGCACATGCGCAGATATGCAGGCAGACGTAATGGGGGAGTGTCTGAGTAGTATAAAGCATGTTGTCGGTGTAAGATCAGTATTTCTGGCAAAGAGATTGCACGCCGTATAGCAGTTAAAATCACACCGAGTTGCTGCCTCAGCGAGAAATGGCGAATAATCAATCTGTTAGACGACATCTGATGCTTTTACCCGAGGTCGAATCATTGGGAAGTTGGAGGAAGGCCGCAGTGTGACAAGTGTGGCTGCAGAGTTCGATTGCTCACAGCATCGTTTCACGATTTTGGAGACAATTTCAAACTACAGGAACAGCTATCCGGGGGTTCAGTAGTGGTCGTCCACGAGGAACCACACCCGCAGATGACCGGTATATTGTCTTACAGGCCAGAAGAAACAGGCGGCAGACAGCGGGAGAAATCGCTAGACACACGACACAGGCGACTGGACGACCGATATCGCGTTTTACCGTGGCCAGAAGACTGCACGGTGGTGGTCTGTTTGCACGACGCCCTATACGGTGTGTACCTCTAACGCCTGCCCATCGGAGAAGGCGTTCTCTGTGGTGCCGGGAACACCGGAATTGGAGAGACAATGAATGGGGACGAGTACTCTTTACAGATGAGAGCAGATTCAGTCTGAGTAGCGATTCTCATCGCATACTCATCTGGAGAGAGCGGGGAAGCGCAATCATCCCTCGAACATCATTGAAAGGGACAGGTATGGAGGTCGCGGTGTTCTCGTTTGGGGAGGCATCATGCTTGGTAGTCGTACAGACCTTCACATCTTCGACGCAGGTTCAGTCAACGGGACCCGTTATTGTAACGAGATTCTTCTTCCATATGTGCGTCTTTTTAGAGGCGCTATGGGTCCGCAGTTCCTTTTCATGGACGACAATGCACCATGTCATCGCACAGTAGCTGCCGAACAGCTCTTAGAGAGTAGGATATTGAACGTATGGATTGGCCGGCACGATCTCCGGATCTCAATCCCATCGAGCATGTATGGGATTTTCTAGGCAGACGCTTGGCAGCTCGTACCTTACCACCAGTAACGATTCGGGAGCTTCGATTGGCGCTGCAAGACGAATGGGCAGCAATGCCTCAACAACTCATTGACACCCTCATTCTCAGCATGGACAGACGCTGTGAAACCTGCCTAGCAGTCGGGGGAGATCATATCCCCTACTAAAGACCGGATGTTTCTTGCTGGACACCCATCACAGGGATGTTTCGGCCTTCAGTCGCATTGCGCTCCATGCTACTTTTTCAATAAAGCTTCTTTTTATCCCTCTGATTTCTCTTTTAGTAAGTGTTGCTTACATTACACATGTCCTTACGTATTGGGGATCTTACGGTATTAAATGTGTTGATTTGGAAAGCTTTTGTACAAAGTTATATTGAAAAAACCGTCTCGTCCTTAATTTTTAATATATATATATATATATATATATATATATATATATATATATATATATATATATATATATATATATATATATATATATATATATATATATATACATATATATATATATACATATATATATATATATATATATATATATATATATATATATATATATATATATATATATATATATATATATATATATATATATATATATATATATATATATATATATAATATACCAAATGTAGTGCATAAGGAAATGTCTAACATCATATTTGCCTGCAACTCTTGCAAAGCTGGTGTATCCAGAGACTGCAGATTGCTCATTTGGAGGTCAGATAAAGTGGATGGGCCGTATTTGAGCTTTAGGCGAAAGTGAAAGCCCAGTTGTTGTATTAGCAAGATAATGGTAGAAATCTTTTTTGACCGATTAATATTATGATTAAATAATTTTAGCTACTTGACGACTCTGCTGTAGATTGTTTTTAGACAATGGAAGGTACTAAAACTGATTACGCGTTTGCGCAAACTCTGGCACAGGAAATATCTTCGCGGTCTAGTCATGGAACCGGTTTATTGATGGTAACCTTCCTTTAATTATAATTTTGATTCAAAAAAGAAACAAACGAAATGACTATCGTAGTTCGTAGGTGGAGGTGTCAGAACAACGTAATGTCATTGACAATAAAAAAAAATAAGCTGGTCTTCGACTAACCACAAATCACAAAACTTTATTATTTTTTAGAATTGTATCATTTTTTAAATTTTAAGTAGGTTGCGCCATGCCGCTTTACTGCTGCTTTGTTGAGACTGATTAAAACTTGGGTGTTTCATGTAAACACGACATATGTGTATCGCCGCTTACACACCATGGGGATGCAAACGAAGACCTACCCGCTTTGGGACACCCTCCCCTACATCGCTCTGGCTCTGAGGTACATATATACTGGATACAGTCTTTAGAACCCTAAACTTGATGCAGCAATTAAGGTAAAGATACATAATTTGGTAATAACAACAACGCTGATTAATTGAAGTTGAGCTGATAGTGAAAAAACTAACTTGATATTTCGATTCAGTGCTCCAAATGTAGCTAAAATCAATTCTAAAACTCTAAGTACTATTTTGTTTGCCCTGTGTAATGAAATCAACATTATACAGTTTAAGTCACCATATTATAATACTTCGCTTTAACGGATACAATTGGGTAAGCATTCTGTATGATAAATCCCTGATACATGCAATTCTTTACTGTCAGATATTTTCTAAATATAAACGCTTTACAGATGTAATTCTCTTGGGATTAAGATAGTATGTAACTTAATTTTAGAAAATACTTTTAGGAGACAAGATGTTATAAATAAATATGTGTGTTCTTAATTCCTCACTTTTCTCCACGAAATTAATTTCATTTATTTTTAAAAGTGATAAAAATAGACGTGAAATATGAAATCTTTTTGCTCCAAATGAAATATCAAGAGACTTTTACACTAGCATGAGGAGAACAAGATTATGAGATTTTGGTAATCTCAATAAACTTTCTAAAAATGTCTTAGTATAAAAACAGGAGTCATCGTTCTGGTGAAGGACGACATTTCCGGAAAAGAATTTTCAAAGTTTGAAACTTTAGTTCGGAAGTTTCAACATAGTATAGGTAGTTTCCTGGAATGCACGGTACATAGAAAATAATATTTTAAACAACAAGAAAGGAATCAGTTAAGTTTATATAAATTATTGATTTTTATGTAAAATATGTCTATTTTCTGTAAAATCACATTGCATGAAAATATAACATTTTGAAAATAAAAAAAAGACTAAATAATTGATCACGAGTAAAAATCTATTAATGGCATTGTTTGTAGGGTTGGTTCGGGAAAGTAGATCACTGGCGTAAGTGGGCCCCCCCCCCCCCTAAAACTGAAACATGGATGAAGTTTCCGAACTTTTTTGCACTGATCATGTTAAAGTTCATCACAGTGATTGGTTTTGCACATATTTTGGATTCGTAGAATTTTTTCCAAGTCATAACACTTAGTAAAAAAAAAAAAAAAATTCCGAGGAATTTTCTTTCTTTTTTTTTTTTTTTGAGTTCACACACAAGCAATATTTTCCAATGTTTCGTGGTTAGTTTTTATTTATTTTATTTTATTTTTTCTGATAATTAATTTTCACATATAGTTTAACTTAAAGTTCATACAGCAACAATAATATTGTATAAAATATTTTTAATAAGTGTTTAAGAGGAGTGGGGTCCCACTTACTCCATATATTTTTCTTATACGGGGTAAGTGGGTCCCCTATCATAATGAGGATTTCAAAACCGAAAGGAAATCTGATTAAGTATTTGTATTGGTGAAATACCAGAAAACTATGATGACTTAGTAGGAGTTGATAGTTCAGCTACAAAAACTGCTAAAGCTGGTGATTATGTATTTGTAAAACATACATGAAAAGAAATCATTATGATTTAAGTAGGTTTAATGTTGTAAGTTGATGATACAATATGAAAAATACTGTTGAATTTGCAAGAATGAATAGAAATAGTGACACTTTTTATTAGCATAGTGCAGATGATGTTGGAATAATTACTGAGGATGAAGCGATAATGGTTCTTCCTTAGCCAACCTTACATAAACGCAGTTATTTAGTGTTTCCAATTTTTTTTTTAACTTAGAGTTTTGGCAAATTTACTCAAATTGATCTTACTCAACTGCATTGCGTTCATTAAACACACCTATGTAAAAGTAAAATATATACCTATAGGCTTTCAATAAATTTCACATAATGAAATTATTTTGTTTTTCGTTTTAAAATTTTCCGTGATACAGATTTAAAAAATAGTAAATATCTCATAAATGTATGCATTTACAAAAAAATAATTCACACTAAAAATGTACATACTTTATCATGTTAGACCTTCTTTCCCCTTTTTTAGATATGCTTCATTTAAATTTAGATAAAAGGAGGGGGGTGACCACTAACCCCTTACTATGAGTTAAGTGGGACACCCATCCGATTTTTTTTAAATATAATCGTTAATAATATTTAAAACATCATTTTAGAAAATAATGATGAACTTTTGTTTATTAATAATGTCCAAGATAAAATAAGACGATGGGTTCAAATTTTTTTGTTTCAAAACTTTTGCATAAGGTTTCAAAAACAAACTATTCTCAAAAGTTGTCCTTCGTACCCCAACCACCCCTATATAGGTTTTCCTTTCGAAAAATAAATGTAAATCCAGTGAAATCCTGTTACAACGAATACCAATACAGCAGAATCTCCGTTTTAATGAAATAAATGGGCAGGCCCAATTAAACTGATATTTCATTGGCTGAATCTCAATTAAAATGAAATTAATGTCACACAAAAAAAAAATTTAGGACCTTGAAGTTCTTTGTAATGGAATTTCAGTGTATGTTATGATACGTAAAAACACGCTACAAAAGTTCGTACAATTAAAAAAAAAAACTTTCTCTGTGCACATATACAAGGTGCGGCTATTAATTTCCAAGACTGACGTAACTGTGGGAGAACAAAAAACCGGAAGATGGCGCTAATGATTGCATATTGAAGAGTGTTTTTTGCGCATGCGCAGGGCAATCGGCGTCATTCAGAAGTAAGTGGTTTTCGCGGAAAGGGGCGCATTAAAACGTAGCTCTTCAATTCCTGTGTTGTCACTTTAATGCGAACTTTTACAGTTGTTTCCAGCGTGCGTACGAACTGCGGCCGACAAGTGTGTGGATCGTCATCGACGATTTTGCGCTCGTCTTGAAAGTGTTTAAACCATTCAAACGTTCAAGTGAATTTCTTTCAACTTTTTGTGTGATTCAGCAGATGTTTTGCCCAATTTGAAACAAAATTTAATGTTAATTCTTTGCTCCATTTTCACTTCAATGACAGGAATTTGGGAGCTATCTATGTTTTAGTGCGCCCTTTCCATGAGAACCACTTATTTTAGAATAACGCCGATTGCACTGCATATGCGCAAAAAAACGCTCTTCAATATGCAATCCATTAGCGCGATCTTACGACTTTTCTCTCTCCTACCGTTACGAGAGTCCTATATATTAATAGCCGGACGTTGTATAATTTAAAACCTTTACTAGTTGCTATATTTTCCCCAAAAGGTTTTTTTTTTTTTTTTGATTGTCGGTGTTTGTAATAAAACAATACGTTTCATATCACGATACGTTTTCATCGGTGAATATTGGTGGTACTAATGTCGAACTTTTTTGTGTTCGAAGTATTTTTTCGTGCGTTTGATTCCGCTAAACGGAATGTAGGGTATAATAGAATCATATAAAAAGTTATTTTAGTTTTCTTTTCATATCTTAACTTTGCATCTTATTTCGATCACTTTTAGAATTGGAAGTACGAATCTTGGACTAACGGTTGCGAAAATAGATCTCACTTTGTGTGTTTTTACTTATCATAGCATAGGATTTGCATATGTACCCCGATAAAAGTAAGAAGATGTTTAAAATATATTTCCTAATAAAAAGCGAAGGAGAAAATATTTTTTATAGCTGCATAACTATTAACTTTACATAAAATGTTAGTATTGATTTATTAGAAAAATAAAACAATTGCACAATTCAGTTGGAAAACAAGAAATAGGATGTCTCAGGAAATACCTGTAGTATGCCGGCAACATTAGTTTTTTGAATAATCTATTTTAAGGATTTGAAATACAAATGTTCAATTATTTCTCCATTATGTAAAATCATTTACCACACACAAGTTTTTAACAAATTCTTTAAGTTTTAATATTCCTCTGGAGACAGTTCATTCCATGCTTGCTCCAAAGATGCTCTATCACTGCTTTTAGCGCTAGAAATACAGACACCTTATTCCACATTTGTTTCGTGCTTCATGTTCACACACGTTCTCCATTGGATTTAAGCCGTCCTGTCTAACCTGTATCTAGTCTCTGCCACTGGTATTATTCATACTAAACCTTTTTTCTTCTTTTGCTGTGCTGTTTGCTAAGTCAGAAATACAGACACCTTATTCCACATCTGTTTGTGCTTCATGTTCACACACGTTCTCCATTGGATTTAAGCCGTCCTGCCTAACCTGTATCTAGTCTCTGTCACTGGTGTTACTCATACTAAACCTTTTTCTTCCGAAATGAACACTTGTATAAGCGACATGTACTATTGACATCAAATTTAGTCTCCCCAAAAAATTATGCAACGGTCTTAAATGGACCTTGCATAATTGATGATAGTCTTGGCAATTAGTTTTCTTAGAATTAAATTGAAAAACACATTTTCTTAATAAATCGAAACCACGCAGCTAGTTGATTTTCTTCTTTTACTGTGTTGTTTGCTATAACATCTGTTCAAAAGTGCATCAGCATTTTGAAAAAAAAAAAAAAAAATGCTTCGCTGGAAACAGACAAATTTCTTGTAAACTTAAATAAAAGGTGATGAATGATTTTTTACTGCCAAACAATGTAGCATTAGTCTTAAATAAACCGTTCGCTAAGATGTTTTGACGATTGCCACTTAACTAATGCATGTGACATCAATTTTAAAACATACTTTAAAAGTTTAGATTTTTCCATGTAATTCAGAAGACATTGATAAATATTAGTACTATTACGATACATTCTTAGTGTAAAATTATTTCACAGACAAATTGTTAATTATTTTCAAAACTTTTAGCAGAATACCAAGTAGAAAACAAAATAAAAGATAGTGTCTGCAAAATAAGCTCCTTAAATCTAGCTGTTTTAATACATATGAGACTCCTTTGATCTAAATAAAAGACGTATAAACTGTTTAATAATATAATTTTATTTTTAAAACTTTTGAAACAGTGAAAAACATTCTTCCTTTCTGTCTAAACAGAGTGTAGCTCTCTCATCATATTTCCAAGAAAACATCTTCGCAACCATTTGCAAAATCTTTCTTGAAATTGGATTAAAAATTGCTATATCATTTGGAAGCATAAGTATTTTTCAGGTCAACAGCTCTGAAGCTTATTTTGAAATTCAAATTTCATTTTTGAAATAATCCCATATTGAAAATATTTGGACAAGAAATAAAGGTTTAGAATTTAACAATATTTTCCTTACAGGTGTTTACGCTTTTCAATTAAATAACAAACTTGATGCTAAGAGTAGTATTTTGAACATATTCAGCAAAATATTATACAAAGTATACAACATAAAGTATTATGCAAAATATATTATAACAAAGCCAAGTTATATTGCATATGTAAAATAAGATGTTTATTTCTATAGTTTTCTTTAACATTTATTTTATGTGGATTGTAACTGGATTCGAATTTTGCTAAATTGAATATCATTTTTTTTGTTCATTTGAAAAGCACGGAAAACTTCAAGCAATACTTGAATATTAAAAACAAGGTTACTTTTTTACAATTTCAATATTCGTTTCATTGTTTTAGAAATGAATAAGTAAAAATGATGCATATCCAGTAAAAAAA
This sequence comes from Uloborus diversus, assembly GCF_026930045.1. NCBI lineage: Eukaryota > Metazoa > Arthropoda > Arachnida > Araneae > Uloboridae > Uloborus > Uloborus diversus. The sequence continues at coordinate 89,371,008 of NC_072735.1, forward strand.
ATAATTATTAAAATATTGATAAGTGACTGATACACGAAGCAACATGACTTTCGTAATTTGCTTATTTAAATTTGAGGCTGCAAAAAAATGATATCAAGAATAGTTACTTATTGTGTTGAATGATTATAGCTTATTTATTCAAAACCAAAAATAGTGATAATAACATAAATAATGCTAACAAAATAAAAAATAAAATAAATAAAAGATTATTTTTGCGTTCTTTTCTTACTAGTGATTTTTTTTTCGAGACGAGATTTTGCAAAAAAGCTGCATTGAAATTTATTATTTTTCATTTGTTGTTTTTAGTATGAATAAAACCATTCTCAATGAAAGCAAAAATGTAAACCTATTTACACTGATAACATGAATTTAATTTTTGAACTTGTGTTTTAAATTTGTTATCAAGAACTAAACTTCAAAGCAGCATTTAATATAATATTTAAATAAAACACATTAAACTCTTTTCAAAAATAGAGCTGGCAGTACTGAAGTATCCCAAAAAACCTTAACAAGTATTTTTAAGTATCACTGTTTAATGTTTAAGATATCACCAAAGATTCTTATTTAAATTTGAGTTATTATTTAAATTTTAGAGTTTATTTTAGACATTTGAAAATGTATTCATGCATCTTAATGAGCTTCGTTTTTAAAAACCGAAAATCCTATCCGTTGGTAATCGATTGCGAAACTGTTAGTTTTGAATTCAGTCAATTGTGTGCTGGTTTGTCGTTCGAAAACCAAGCATTCATAAACGGATTAATGTAGGTACTAAAAAAAAATTATTCGTGCTCGATTAATTTACGCTCCAATATTATATAATTTGCTTGACTACCACGAATTTGTGATGGCAGTGAATTTAATGTGTTCACACGAGAAATGAACGACATGAGGGTGCACCGATAGGGAGACAATATTTTATATTTGCCCTAAAAAATAAATAAGCTGTAGAAACATAAGTCCACCAAAGCTTGAAATCGTTACTGAAATATTTAATAAGAAAAAAGGTGCCCAAAATAGATAAGAGCATACTATAGATTGATCATATTTTCCCCAATTTCAATTTGAAAAACTTCACGAATTTTCTTTTTCTTTTTTTTTTCTTTTTCGCAATTGATTTTTCAGTAATTTTAGTCGCTTTTTTAGAGCTGTTGAGGACCACAAACAGCACAAAAAGTAAATTTTGCCATAAATGTTATAGATTTAGAGCTTATAAAATAGTCTGTACAAGGTCAGAAAGGGTATAAAAGTCTTACATAATTTAGTTAATACCATTCTTCGTTTTCATTAATAATTAGCGAGATATAATGTCTTTACATCAAAAATGCTCCTAAAAGTTTTATTGATTACTCTGTTTTGCCCGTATTGACTATTAACGTTTCCCGCTATTAGGTCTCTATATCAGTGTTGAGCTTAAATAATGCAAATATACATATATTTACAATGATTGACGGACTTTGATAAAATTCTGATTGTATATGATTCGTTAAACCAGAATTTATCGACTTTGGGCTACTTTTCCCTAGATATTGTTGATTTTGCTGAATATAGAGGAACAAATTTGGCAGTATTACGTCAATCCTCTGATTAAAAGGATTGTCAAAAAGTCTTCCAGTACTCTAAGCCACGTTGGGCCACTTCACGGAAAAACGGCAAACCTGTCCCACACGTGACAGTTAATATCTTTAATGAAAGGTAAATATTTAAAAAGACAATGAACAAAACTATGTTGCTTAAAAAATCACAAATGTATGTGTGACTTCTTAAGCAGAACATTTTGTTTACTTTTTCTGAATGTTTATTTTAGAAGTGAGACCTTTCTTGCAATGGTTTAGAAATCACAAATACATATCTAATCGCAAACTATGTTTGACGGATGTGATTTAGTTGTTTTTTAATTGTTGCCCATAACAATGGAAAATATTGGTAATTATGAAGTTAAAATACTTCCGTTTTTTAATTTTCGCCAAAAATAATGAAAAATGTTAGTAATACATATGTAAAGTTATTTTGGTTGATTATTGCAACAAATTAATTTCATGCTGTAAGTAATCAGACATATTACAGTCGGCATATACGTCAACAGTTTAAGAGCATATAAGTTAAAATAGTTTAACTTAAAAAATTTGTAAAATAGTTTGTTAACTTACAATTAACGAAACTAACTTTATAATTGGTGAATTCCTGCGGTAACGGACGGGCAGTTTTACAAAAATCGATGCATTTCTGTCTATGAACATATCAAAATACATATTTTTTCAAAACTGATGCATAGACTTTTATACAAATCGTAGTAAATTGCTAAAAAAGAAAAAGACTAGTGTTCTTTATTAGTATTTTTTTAATCACGTTTAAAAAACGGTAACGGAAGGACATTTCTGCGACATGGTTTTTAAGCTATCATGTTCTTCCCAAAAGTTCAGCTAAACTATTAAAGGGAAAATTATATAAAATTAAAGCACATACAGGAGTGTTCAGTCATTACATTTCCACCTCTAGTTCTAAAAAATTGTTGAGCATATAAATTATGTATTTGTTAAGGGTAATGGAAGGAAAAGAAGTCCAAAACAATTAAACTTAGAAAATTTCAATTTACAAACATTTATTCAGCTAATCAAGCAGTCTGAAACAATGATGGCTATTGCCTGAGCCATCTGTTACAATTCTGAATTCTACAGAGTGACGTATACCGGGTGTTCCGTTTTAACCTGCGATACCTTTATTTTCGCAACCTTTAGTTCTAGATGTATACTTTCAATTGCAAAAGTGTTCAAAATCAGATGCAGGGTAGATATTGAGAGTTTGAAGTGAAAATAAAAATTAGTCAAAAAGTACAACATTTAACTTTTTATACGGGTCCCAGGTCCCCTAACCTATATTTATTGAAATTATCTCCATTGAAAAATAATTCCAGCACAAAAAGATTGAAAGTAGTACGACCAATATTCACCGAGATATGAAACGCAGCGTTTTGTGACTTACACCACTTTTCACTCACTGTCAATAACACCTTTATGGGGAAAATATAGTGGTTAAAAATTACATGTGTGCATAGCGTGTGATTTTTCAAATAATTCGAGGTTTTGATGTGTGTATCTCCATATCACGGCATAACATTTGCATTTATTTTTGAATAGCAATGAAAAATAAAAACATCTTGTTTTTCTTACTTTAACGACCTGTCATTCTTCTGAAAGAGCGATAGTTCCAATCTCATCTTCTGTGATCTCTTAAAACATTAAACTGGAATATATACATGAGTTTTGTTCGCAAAAATGTCAAGTTTTTTGTGTTAGTAATAGTTTTAAATGGAGATTATTTCCCTAAATATTAGTTAGGGGATCTAGGGCCCGTCTAAAAAGTTAAATTTCGTACTTTTTGACCCATTTTTATTTTTGCTTTAAACTTTCAATATCTTAACTCTGCATCTGATTTTGAACATTTTTGCAATTGGAAGTATATATCTAGAACTAACGGTTGCGAAAATAAAGGTCTTGCAGGTTAAAACGGAACACCCTGTATAAATGCTCAATAATTTTATCATTATAGAACATTTATCTTCTTTCTCAGCAAACATGAAGATCATTCCTACATTATTATGCATTCTCAAACAAGTTATTTCTATTCCTTCATCTTCTATATGAAGTACCTGTCCAACATCGCTCTACGTTAATTTCTTTTCCTTCGATCCAACTAACAAAACTTGTCCAAACGTTAATGAATTCTTTGGCATGTTCTTATGATTTGGTGTTTTTGATTCAGCAGTATCTTCATTTTTAACGTTATTTATAACTGAGTGTCTGTTGACGTTGAAGTGAAATCTCGTTCGATTTGCATAAGTACTTACTATGTTAAATAACATAACTTGCTACAGGATTTAAATAGTGCACATTTTGTCTGCCAGAATGAGAATGGATCTTTTTGGATCCTTTTTTCTCCATCTTTTTGAAAGTTAATCTTTGAATTTAGTGATCTTTCCGCAGTCCGTTTAACGGTCAAACCAATACTCTGAACAGTCATTTCTTGTGACTTGTGGCAACAGATCTGAAAGCAATTTCAATATTGTGTTCTTCCAGTATAAATATCAAGTTTGTGAGCAACTGTTTTTGCTTAAATTAGCTTGTAATATTACAAATATGTCATACCAAGTTGATTTTCACATGCTTAGGAACTTTTAAGTGTAGTTTTTACGAGTTTTATTATATACAATCAAAGAAATAAAATCATAAAACATTTTTTTAATGTAAATAAAAATTTATTCAAAAGAAAAAAAACTATTCATAGTTTTTGCACAAATATTACTGATATATGTTTTAAATGTGACTACTCGCTTTAAACAATAGTTTGTTTTTACTAGCATTTTAAAATTTTACCCTGTATCAGCTTATAATTTTATGTCCTTCCGTTATCGTATTTTTTCGTCCTTCCGTTACCAAAAAAACCATATAAATTAAATATCCATTAAAATTATAACTATGACTCCTTGACCTGGAGCCTAATTCTGCTTTGCATAAAAAAAACCTTACTTTCTATTCCCAATAGATTCTTGGTGAACTAACTGCGAGATGTAGTATTTTGGTAATGGATGGACATTAAATTGTCACCTTAGTAAAGTACCTATTTCATGGTTGAAAAAAAAGAAAATTTATATTACTTACCAAAAAGTTTAACTGAATATTCAAAAGATAAAAGTTAACCTAAATATTATATGCTGAGATAACAAGTTTATTGCAATTACAGTATCTAACAAAAAAGAGATTTTTTGCTGTGCAAAAATACAAAGAGAAATCTTGATTTTGCCCTTGATTTTCTGGAAGTCATCAATTTATTTGGGAAAAACAGGTTAAGATTCAAGAAGTTCATTTATTTTTGCAGAGAATGGTATAAAGCAAGTAAGGGAATATTAAATTTAAAAATTCAATTATCATGTCGCCTTTTTCCTGGAATTCACCATTGCCATTATTTTTCTTTGCTATTGGTAACATTTAAATCGCGGATTTCGGTTTAGGTTTATCGTTATTTATAATATTTGTTCTTTATTAAAATGCACAATTTTGCTGTGAATAGGTATAAACTAGGCGCAGAAAAAGCAAGAGCATAACTTGAGAGAATGCGTGCGAGTTAAGTAACAGTTCAGAATGTAGAAAAAAAAACATAATATTATTTTTGGGGAAATATATTAGCTGTCACGTGCAGAAAAAATTCCCACTATTCGTGAAATATGAAATGTCCCTTTTACATTGAATTATGTAAAAAAGTTGGATACTATTTTATAAAACCTCATGTCGCAAAAGTAAATTACTTATTGGAATACATAGAAATAAGCTTCAGAGCTGTAAAACACACATTTTTTTTTCACCACTTCTCTTCATATATCATTCTCTCCTGTATTATTACACCATTAAAGTATATTTTATTAGAAAAACAGTTCATTTGTGCACTAAAATAGCACGGAAGAGGATCTTCATCCCACTTCCTTAGAATCAATCTTCATATAATGAGTTCTGAGTCTTCTTCTGAGCATTTATAAATTTACAAGGCAGGATTTGGTAGGAACAGCTCACAGACTTACCTATATTTTCATCAAAATAGAAGTTTTGTTGTAAAAAGGTATATTTCTTGTATTTTGGGTTCTAGTTGTTAAGATATAATGCTTTCATTGATTTCTAAGATTTTTACACACATTTATAAAATAATTTACGTATGAGGCAGTGAGAGCAAATTGAGGTAAGTGGACATTTTAAAGTTTTGAGTAAAACGCGATGAAGTTACAAGACATTAAAAAAAAAAAAAACAATAAGTTTCATGTGTTTTAAAAACAACACTTTTTTTGTCATAAAAATCCATTTTACTTTGCATAAATAATATAAGGTACTTAAGTTCAACTCAATAAGAATTAAATGATGCATAATTCAAACGTATGTATGAACTTGCTTCCTTTCCTTCTTTCAAAAAGTCATACTGGGAACCGTGATTCTCCAATTTGTAGATACTAAAATCCTACATACATAATATAGGATGTTAGGTAATAACTGCCATAGTTATTCATTTTTAACAACTTATGAAATTGACTCTAAAATATATTTTAAATTCAAAACAGACATAAATGTGTTAAAAAAATATACGCCCTTTCTCTGAAATTACTTCATTTTTCTCCTGCTTGAATACTATCTTATGAAATGCAAGTGAATGATTTGTAATTTGTTTTAATTTATATGAATCAAAATACAATTGTTTTGCTCAGTATTTTCTTTACAAAGAAAAAAGTAAAAAAATGTATTGCGAAACGTCGTTGTATTATACCGTTTTAAAAGTTGCTAAATTTAATATTTTAAGTGCTACGAAATGAAAGCAAATTACAATGTTGTAAAGAGAAGCAACTTAATGCCATATATATATAAAACTTTTTTTTTCAATTTTAATAAAAATAATAATTGCGTTTTAAAATTAAAAAGGCGGATCAAAAAAGTTGATTACATCAAACTCATTGATCAAATTTTCACTCCAAAGTAAAATCCATATTCATTAAACCGAGACCGTACTGTGCCAAATTATCAATAACACGATAGCTTAAATTAGAAACTGCCAATGCGTTTTCTTTTTAGTAACTTTCTACCGTAGGCAGCCAGGAACGCAATCAACGATCTGCGTTCAAGAATCGATATTCTTCTTCCGAGGCAATAATTGAAGTTGTATACGCTCCGTTTTATTCTCCTTACTACGTGCAAAAGTAGTGGAATGTCTCAGGAGCTAGAATGGTTTCAGAAACTCTGATATATATTGGAATCAAGTAAAGAAGGGGATTTTTCAAACTGATAATAACTGTCATGTTCGACTGATGTAGAAGAAATATTGGCAAAATATTGTTACTCAATATGTCAGATGACTGTGTTTAAATAGGGTGAGATTAATTTGGAGAAAATATGATGTATTTATTTTATCACGCCAAAAATTCAGCGCTTCTTTTTTTTCTGTTATTATTATTATTATTTTTTTTTGTAAGGAAAATGATGAAATTAATATTGACCCAATTCGCAAGTTTAATGTGATAAACGTTGATTAAAATATATATCTAACTTTTTCATCCGTAGAAGAGAACCTGTATTATGGCGAAAAATGTCAAACTTCCGTTCTTTACAGTTTCAAAAAAAAAAAAAAAAGATTAAATCAGATATAAACACACACCATCAGAAAATGAAAGTAGTTTAAATGAGAAAAAATATTAATTGTTTTTTTTAATTAGTTTTTTTTTAATGTTTAACTTCGTTACACTGCCGAAGTACATTTTAAAAATGCCAACTTGTTTTATATATTTCATTAAAATGGAACTTAATTTTAAGCTGCCAATTGCGAAAACATTTGAAATTCTTTATAAACACAACGACTTATAAGCTTTTTAGCATAGTGTTTTAGTGCATAAGGTATGATTTGAAGGAAAGTGGGATTCGTCATCTTAACTGAGTAGATTACGTTTTTGTAAAAACGTCTGTAACAAAATCAAGACTGCATTAGTTTTAATTTCAAGAGAAGGATTTCAATTTAAACTCACCTACTATTTTTTTAAATAATTGTAACTTATTCTAAAGAAGCTTTAAATGACTTACGCACTGTCATTGTACATTTACGTTAGTTTTATTATAAGAAATTCAAATGCATGAAATGACTGTTGAGAACTGAACTTTCCTTTCTAGAAGAAATATCAGGCCAATGATATTTCCACTAGGCTAGTCCTGGAAACCGACTTAACAGCGCTGTGATTTTTACTTCACCACTTAAAACTGAATATAAAGAGACTCCCATACCCATGTTTAACTAAAGTTTTGACTTTTTTAACGTAGGACCGTCATTTTTTTGCCATTTAGCCAGTTCACGCATACATTTTTGTTTTTGTCATCTACATTTTTTGATCCAATTGTTTTTACAACAGATACTTTATTATTTTGTCGCTTTAAGTCTTTGGGAACCTGACACTAAAATTAAAATGCTAATCACAGAAATTTCCTGCGCGTTATGCATACAGTCATCTGTTAAATCTTCTACAGTTATTTTAATCTGAAAGAATTTTTTTTTTTAATGTATTAGTGTTTCACCTCTGCGTAGAAATATTTTAACGCTTACTCTGTCTTTAAGAAAAAAAAAAAACTATAATTTAATCTTGGTTTAAATGTCTGTGAGCTGCTCCCAAGTAATACATTCTTCGTTCGACAAGCACGAACAAGGTCTTGTAGAGGATCACCGCTGAGTAATACACAGTTCCATCATAGAACCGGATTCAGCCGGATTTTGTCCGATTCACCTGATATTGGCGGGGAGTGTCGTCCCACGGTCATTGCGTCAACAGGGGGTTGTCAGCCCGGTCAAGATGTCTGCCCTCTCTGGATCCAGTCCAGATTGCACGTCAGGAAACCATCGGTGGTCTAGGAAAGAGAGTTCATTTTGCAGAGGTCACTTGAATGCAGTCAGCTGCAATAAAGTTAGACAACAAAAGTGTGTCTCGAGAGATTGGAGCAATACCTAAACCTCTAAGCTTGAGTAGATAGTTGATTCAAATCTCCATGCGTTCAGTAAATTTCAAACATTTCTGCGAAAATGTCATAACTTTATTCTAAATGCCTAAATTGAATTTGTATTCAGTATTTGCAATTTAGTAGAATTTTAAGTCAATATGTCTCTTTAGAGCAGAGATGATCACTAAATCACTGAAATTGCACTATATTTTCTGATCTCTCTCTTTTCTGATTATCTTTAATTTTTTTTCAAATAATTTTATTATTATTTTTTTAATATGTGTTTTAGATATTTTATGTACTCATATTTCTAGAAGATCTAAATTAATTCAAACATATGAGCGACAAACTTAACATTTTCGTAGATACGTGAATCAAGTCTCAGTTAATTTGATTTCGAGTCTTTACTAGAATTCCTAAGGACCAATCTGCGTTTAGAGCAAGATTTGAATCAAATCTCTCAACACATTTTCTACGAATAGGCGAATCGAAAATACTGTTAAAAAATAACGTTAAGCTAGCAATATTAAAATATATAATTCTTGTTTTAAAACGTGTGGATTAATATTCTAATCTAAATGACAGTGTGTAGTAGATATAGGGATAACATTTAATTACTTGGATGATTGTTTAAATTAGGTATATATATATTTTTAATTTACTCTTAAAAGAAATTGTTTCACTTAATTTAATAATTTTTTTGCTTATTAGTAATAAAATGAAATTACTCAACTTTGTATCGGCGAGTGTCAAAAGCACTAATCATTATTTATTTTTATAGTAAAAGTAAAACAATATCCGGGTCAAAACATGTAGGTTGAAACAAGACATCTCACCATGTTTGGTAATTCTTTTGTGCTCAAAAATCAACACACTATTTTGAGGCAAGAAAACGATGTGTGTATTTGGATTAAACCACTTGGAACGGGAAAATGAAGGCCAGAGGCAAACCGACTGAAGGAAAAAATAAGAGATAAGTTGGTAAACTATCATCTGAAGGATGACGTGTCCAGACCTTGGTGATGGGATAATCCCCTCCAGATAAGACATACTTACGAGGATCCTCCGTGATAATGGTTTCTGTAGACTGGTGTTGGCTAATCGAACTGGGCAAGGCTCCCACATTTTTCTTTTCTAGAGTGCCGCGGAAGCTTTGCAGGTGGCTACTTTCCTCGCTTGATCGATCGAAATCGGAACCCCTTTTCCGCCTCGTCAGGGACTGCTGTAACCTAATCTATAAAAACAAGAACACAGGTATCATGAGAAAACTGATAATTTAGTTTCTTGATAATAAATGTTCTATTCTAAATAAAATGATGTCCCGCATAATATGAATCAACAGTTTATATTACATACATTTTAAAGTTGTATTATTGTTTAGATTATCATTAGAAATGCGTATTCAAAATATGGTGTTTTTAATTAACATTTTAAGGATAATATTAACGGCTAAATTTATTGTAAATAAATATTGAGTTTCCCGAATTTATTACAGCACTAATTTCGTAGCCATCTGTTTCACTATTAATGTTAGTATTCTAGAATTTAAATGTTTTAATATTGTATTAAAATCGTTCGCTGTTTATGTTGCTTCTGCTTATTTAGTTATTATTTTAATCATGATTTATCTTTTTATTCAACTTTTTGATCCACAAAAGGCTATGGAAGATTCTATACAGCTTTACCAGGAAAGATAGACCAGATATAACGAGGAAATGCTCTGGTTGACGATGTCAATCACATGATTGCATTGAACAAGAAGAAATTTGTGTCAAGCAAACGAGGAATGTGAAGAGTATTGGTTAACTTTCTTTTATTTCATAGAACATCAACAATAGTGGCCATAGTGGCAAATCTTTTGGCAACCTATTGTTTATTTTAGGTCTATCTTTCGCTTACTTGCAAATTAACAGTTTCTGATACCACTATACGTTAAGTTATCACATAAACACACCTAATGTTAACTCTACAAAAAAAAAAAAAAGAAAACACTGCGTAAAGGACGCTGCGTTTTGAATGATCTTCAGGCACAAAGAAAAACCCTAACGAAACCAAATGAAATGTGTTTGAAAACTCGTTTTGGCATTGTTAAGTATTAGTTTGAATGACGAATAGATTTGATTGAAGAGGACACCCCGAGCAAAGATAAAGGAAGTAGGCATAAGGTGAAGAAAGTTGGTAAAAAAGGAAATTTTTTATTGTTTAATTTAAATTGGTGAAAATATTGCATTTGTTTTTTAATAGCTCGTTCACTTTTTTCCTCCCTTACGTATGAGAAGACAAGCTAAATGTAATATCCTTACTCCTTCTTTTGTAAGAAAATAATAAACATTGATTGTCAAAAGCTGGCACAGATTTTATGCATAACCTATATGCATTTATGATAAAGTTTTAACGTGGGATAGTAATCATTGCTAATACATGGCGTAATTGTTTACATTAACGCAATATATAACGCAATTGATTGGAAAGATATTTCATATTTCTCTCTCTTTCTATAGCCAATATTTCATTATATATTTAAATATCAGCGTTTGAAAAAGAAATGTGAATTTTTGCGTAAAATTTGAAAGTTCTATACATGTTTTTTTTTGTTTATATGTTATTATATCTTTCTGCACATGCTTTTTTAATCGTTCTATTTGTCTTTCTATGGTCATTATTATTATTTTTTTTTTTTTGCAGTCGCAGAATTCTCTTATTTGTTATATCCTAGTGTGCAGTGATATGCCCCCTTCTTTCAAATTATTATAAATGCTTTGAAAGAATCATTAAAATATTCATCTCGTGAGAAGAATAAAAAACATTAACTTTTTTAGTGTTTGATTTTTTTTTCTCAATGTGTTCTGTTCTCCACTAAGTGAAATGTGCTAAGTTATAAATCACACGTACTTTGAGCCTCTTTTCGAGTCTTATTTTAATTTTTAAAGGCAAATTCTTTGAAATAACGGGTTGAATTTAACCATCAGGTAGATTAGCTTTAAAACCAATTGCAAGTCTCTGAAAATTCAACACAACTCTGAAGTGAGCACAACTCTCAACATAATCTGAATAATTTTTCATTGAAACTAAATTGTAAGGACACAATTGCGGGGAAAAGCAAATGTTTTCTTTTTCTCATCTTTTACTTAAGTCCCACATAGATTTTAGTGTTTAGGTAATTTTCAAATAGATGCACTTTACTGGAACTAAAAAGTTTCTTCTTTAAATATAGATGAAATCGAACTGTTTAAAAAAAAACGCTTACACTAATCTTATATTTTCTAAAACAATCAAAGTAACGAATAGAGTACTCAGGACAAGAATAATCTTGTGCCATTTTGATCCCCATAAATTTAACAAGAACTTACAAATCGGTTCTCCCCAAGAACTAATTCCGTATTTACGCGTCTTTTCCAACTGTCAAGACACTTCGCATTTGAATAATCTTAGGTGGCCAAAGAGCTCATTTCAAATGAATCTCGCAGTTTCTGTATACAAGCGGACGTCCAAATGACATCAAAGACTGCTCTGCGAGTCGCTGATAATCGTCTCCCCAATGCATTTCTGGATGGAGAAAATTTAAATCTACTTATAGTTGGGATTGCTTAAGATTTCCGTCTTAGTGAGATTACATTCCCGAACAGTTTGGAGCAGGATATTGTAGTTACTATTGTTTAGAAATGAGTTCTAGAAACTGAAACTGATAGTTGAATATTTGTGACGTATTACGTTTAACATCTTTCTCATATGGTAAAAGTGATATATATATATATATATATATATATATATATATATATATATATATATATATATATATATATATATATATATATATATATATATATATATATATATTTATATATATATATATATATATATATATATATATATATATATTTATATATATATATATATATATATATATATATATATATATATATATATATATATATATATATATATATATATATATATATATATATATATATATATATATATATATATATATATTATCTATATATATTTATTTATTTATTTATTTATTTATTTATAACTGCAAAGTATAAGCATCGACACTCTTTAGAGTGACAATGCTATTCATGTGAAGTATTTAAAAATTATCCGACGGCTATTATATAAATGACGGCCACCCTTTTGAAAAAATAATGACTGCGCGAATAAAATAAATTTATGCAAAATACGTTATAGGGAAATGAGTTTTTCAAACTAAATATATGCATTTTGTACTAAGGGAAACACAAAACTCATATAAGAAATTAAGAATTAAACTTTCTTGTAGCACTGTTGGTAAAATTAAATGTTATTTCAAATTAAACTTCAAGATACCTTCAATTTAATTGAAGATTTGTTTTTTACTTTGCCAGTTCCTCGTTTGGTATTCTAAGATTACCTACAAATAATATAAAATATTTTCATACACTCATTTCATACATTGTCGGTTAGTTCTAGGCAATATATACATCTATAGAATGTTGCCTTTCAAACTTTGCCGGAATCATAAGTACAAAAAAAAAAAAAAAAATCCATTACATTATAAAAAAAATAATAAACGAAGGAGAAAGAGAGTTAAATGAGTACAGGGATATTTAAAAAGAATGGTAGGGTTTCGCAAGGTTACTAATTAAGGAATATTTTGCCCGCAGCCACTTAATGTCTATGTGTGTTATTTTATATGTCCCATTCGATATTTATTATTGAGTTAGTCAAAATGGTGACGAAGGGAGATGATCTTCTGCACTTATTGTAATACCTCAGATCACCAAAACGTGACACAATAGAGTTTTTTTACTGTGGGAATATCTAAAGTTGCATTAACTGGCACGAAAGTGCTACAAAATGCATAGTAAGAATATAAACAAAGGTGCGATATCTTTCAGGTTTCAGGAGGAATGCACACTTTTTTTTAATAATGGTTTAGGTAAAGAAAGCATTTCATTTTTATGCCATTTTTACTCTTAGAAGTATACACGTTTTGCACCATACTATTTTTTTTAAATCACCTTACATGTTTACAAAAATAACTATGGATGTTCATATCAGTATGACGAGTATAAATGCAAAAATTAAAATTTCAAATTAAATACAAATATCATGCATGACTTCCAAAATGATGAACAAATTTTAATTATTCTAATGATTCAACAAAATACTTACTGGTATTGTAAAAGTACTAAAATCGTCTGTATTAAACGTTATTTCACGTGCATCAAAACACGAAATATGCCATGAATGACTATTTTCATATGAAATGTAAGAATATACAGTCAGATCCGCTTAATGGAATAGTCATTTTGCCCAAAAAAAGCATTCTAATAAGCGGAATATTCCCTTAACCGGGATCAAAAAACCACATTACATTGGTTTGGTACATTGAAAATGTATTATATTAAGCGGGATATTCTTTTAACCGATATTCTAATAAGCGGTCTCGATTGTATTACCCGTATCAATCAGTGGCGCAGCCACGGGAGGGGTTTTGGGGTTAAAACCCCGCTCAGAACACAAGCACCTTTATTTCCTCCGTTAAAATCAAGGGAAAAAAGCAGAGTATTTGAGTTTTTCCTAGCAGAATAGGTTTCAACAAAATATCTTACTGCTTTTAATGATCGGGAAGCAGTCAGAAATTACTTTTCAATTCTTAAATATAAAAGTTGTATTTCATGATGAGCAACCCACATCCACCCTGGTATAAGATAACTAAAATGGTGTCAATAAAGCTCTACAGAGTATCATGGTCCCTCAGCACTTCCATCACAGCACAAATCCTTTTTAGGGACATCTAGAGAGAGGAAACCTTCCGCACCGGATTTTCTGAGGCTCTTAACCAATTCTCATCGAAAGATCGAAACCGTTATTAGCTAACATTTGACATTCATAAAGACATGAATGTATTTGAGGAGGAGGTTTTAAATGATCTCGCAAAAACACACCCACACACACACAAAAAGGGATATAAGATTAAAGTAAAACTAATAGTAAATATTACGTGCATTTTTCCACTTTCTTCGTTTTATAGTGATATCAATACGAATTATTAATTGTTTTTAAGCAGTTACTTTGAATGAATAATTACTTATCTGTAGAAATTCTTCGATATTGAATAATTATGCATTGTAAATGAATGGGAAGGAAAGCAACAATTTTCGATTTTGAAAATCCCTGCCAGAAAATTTTCTGGCTGCGCCACTGGTATCAATGCATTATAAAGAAATAATTATAACTCAACGAAATATAAATGACAGGATTAAAAATTGGGACTGAAGTGTATCCTTCGATTTGAACACAGCACAGAACAATATTTGTTTTTAAAAGAGTTTTGATTGTGTTTTGGAAAAATAATATGTAGGGGAGAGAAGTACTGTCTTCCCTTGATAAAATTCTTTAGTTTTACAAAAAGGGATACCTATAGTTCGAGGTAAGTGGTACCTGGAATTTGACGGATATGTGACATCACGGTTGCCGAACGGGTACGATTATCAGTGTGTAATTATACCTAGTGTATTTAAAAAAAACATATTGTAATTTTTTCCCCTATAAATAAAGAAACTGTAATTTAAGGCAACTAAATTTATCAAAGTACGTGTATTAAACTGTTGCGGTATTAAAATTGAAATTTAACATACAAATACATTGTCTCTTCTCCTCATTGGCTCATTTTTTTCGTGATCTTCGAGGTATGGTGAAGGCGATTTTTCTCTTTGGCAATACATATGGTTATCTGTATAACTGTGTGACGTCAGATCTGTCATCATTATGACCTCTGAAAAAGTAAAACAAGTTATCCTAATTAAAAGAAATACATATGTGTATTTTTATCATTTATTTAGTTTTAACCTTAAGATTAACGTTTATGCTTCTTATCATTCAACTAAATAAAATAAATAAAAATAAGTATGTGCATGCATAATTTAGTAAAATAAATAAATCTACACGTACAAACTTTTTGTTGTAAATATTTGTTTTCCATTATGCCTTAAAATATTCAAAGACAAATAAGTCCCAACGTTAAAATTGAATGTTTTTTTGTAGGGCAATAAGCATTACAATGTTCCTTTTTAAGTAAATAACAGATGTGATACGTCAAGAAACAATGACCTATAACGAGTAAAAATGACAACAACGTGTATAAAGTACAAATAAAGTAGTATAAAAGAGTTAAAAACTCAGCAAACAACTGTTTCAGGGTTGTCACATGCAAGCCCCTTCATCAGTGCAAAAAAGAAAAGCCCACACAATGTAAACCGAACGATAAATGAACAAAAATTTCGTATTAAAGAACATAAAAATTATGTCAAGAAGCAAGATTTAAAACGTTCCTCGATTGCACAACACTGTTGGTCTTTAAATCATATTTTCGATTTTTCTTCTGCCAAGGTTATTCATGGGTGTTCCTCGATTTATGATTTAGATTTTTGGGAATCCTATTACATTTGGAAAAATTCTGCTTCAATAGCTAATGATTTGTCAAATACTCCCCTTTCCCCAGTGTTTGGAACTCTTTTCTTTAACCCGGGAGAACTCACGGTACTTTTCGTCACACGAACGCTCGCGGAGAGCTCTGTAGGCCCGGAGTGGTTATTTCAGTAGATTAAGTTTGCAAAATAGAAAAAAAAATGTGTTTTCAATACTAAATTATAAATAGATAAACAGCCTCTAAAATATGTTTTAAAAAGAAAGGTTTAAGAAAGTTTAATGATACATGAATCTAAATCTTCTTCTGAGCATTACTGATGATCGCTTTACTGTTCTGTGTCAACTTCTTCATCATCTTCATTAAGGGAGTTCTCCATCAGTTGAAACCTCAACTAACAAGATCTGCAACATTTTCATTTAATCTTTGTAGCTTAAATAGCGATGCATTTTACAACCTCTTCCTTTACATTCACAATCTGAAATGAAAAGCGTGAGCACCCGCTCCGGGCCTCTGAGGCACGAACCGGAATTGTCTGGGGAAAAGGTCAAATGTACATTCATGAAAAGCATGTGGTCAGTATGTAGGTCACCTCGAACGCAGCTACTGTGGACCTCATTCATTTCCGTTGAAAGGGTGATTTTTGGCAGCGTAGTTTAGTCATGACCGGGCCTGAGAGGCCCGATGCGAGTTCTCCCGGGTTAAAAAAACCTTTTTTCTATTTGTGACGTTTTTCCGCACTATAGGTGGCGTTGTTGTTCTGTGATGCATGTGTTTCCGGTTTCCATGCTTATTTACTTTGCTGCCTTCCATTTTTTGTTCATTTATCGTTCGGTTTACATTGTGTGGACATTTAGTTCTTCTTTTTTTGCACTGATGAAGGAGTTTGCATGTGACAGCCCCGAAACAGCTGTTTGCTGAGTTTTTAACTCTTTTATACTACTTTATTTGTACTTTATACACGTTGTTGTCATTTTTACTCATTCCATAGTACAAAGTTTTTGACTGCTTTTTTACAATGACCTATAACGTTTGGCATTTTAGCACAATACATACATTTTTCCAGACCAGGGGTCCACAAGTTTTGTTCATCTAAGAAGCACAATTCTAGAATACTGGCAGCAGCACTAATTTTCTACTGGTAATTAATAACTGAACAATATAATTTAACATAAAAAGATCTATTTTCGTGTTCCTGTGTAAAATAAATGATTAATTAACAATGCATAAAAATATACTAAAAATCCTCATATAAATAATAGCCGATGATCGAGTAACCCGGGTGTTCCAACAATGTAACTCGCGCCACGGCATGATAATTTTGATTATGTGGTTTGGTATTTTTTAACTTGCTGAGAATGGCTTTATTGCGACCAGGCTGAACTCGATCCTATAACTTAGCTTTTTTACTGGTAAGACTGTCATTTCAGGATAATGAAGAAACGAAACGAGCTGATGTGTGCATCACATGACTTTCTTTTACTCCAATTTTAATGTCAATTTTCCCATTATTGGCAATTTTAATGTGATTCAATAGTGTACTCTCTAAATATCACCACCAATGGCCAAATCGAAACCAGATTTTTTTAAAAAAATGTCAAATTTGCTGTCAACTTGGCGACCAAAAGACTAGCGATGAATCGCCAAGTGTTCACCAAATTGTATCACCACTTGAGTTTACATCGAAATTAACACTGATTTCCCCCCCAAAATTGGGGTAAAAGACCCCCTTAAAAACACACGAATGCAACCAAAAAGGGAGGTGCACAACTAGACCCCACTATGAGTCTACTTACCAAATTTCAACTTTCTAGGACATATCGTTCTTGAGTTATACGACATACATGCGCACATCCGCACATACGTACATACGGACGTCACGAGAAAAGTCATTGTAATTAACTCGGAGAATGTCAAAATGGATATTTCGAGTGTTTATTCGTTCTTAGGCTTTTATCCGCGTGTGATCGAATTGAAAAAAAAAACTCAACATTAATTCGGGGGTGAGCAAAATGGAAATTAAGGCCGAATTTTGAGTGAAAATTTTTTGCGAATACAATACTTCCTTTTTTGGAAAAGGAAGTAAAAATGGTCAACAACGAACGCCACCAGGGTTAATCCACTGGAGTTAGGGTTACAATTTCAACTATCAAAACATCACCAAACAGGCAATGGCTTAGTTCAAACTAATGTAGAACAAATTTTCACCCGTCATACCTTAAAGGCGATTTTCTAGTTAATAATAATAATAATAATAATAATAATAATGTATGAACCTCATAGTCAGTACAATTTTTGCATTTCAAACGTATTTCTTCTAATTTGTATTTCTTCTTATGGAGTTTACTGAAGAAGTATTTTTCCATGAATTAAAGTTGCGATGTCTTTGCAAAAAAGCTGAGAATGTCACCCTGCTCATCCCCAGGAACAATAACCATTTCTCCTTCAACTAAACTCCCAACAAGTTCAAGCTCAATCTTCTTCAAGAACTCTTATCGCGCCCGTATTGAAATTAGGTTAGCTAAGAATTCGCATGAAATTAAAAACAAATCGATCGTTTTTTTTTTTTTTTCACTGTGCCATTTTATTAATGCTACACGAATTTTCCACTTTTGTGTAGCTAATAATTGAAAATGAAAAGATTGTCACGTAGCATGTATTATTATTATTTTTTTTTTTTTTGAAATAAAATATATTTATTATTGTGATACAGCGGTGGGTACACATACAACGTTTGTTGGGGGGGGGGGGGGCAGTGATGCCCGGTGGGCCAAAGTTTGGACTTCCGTTAAGGATTACTTTTTTTTGCGTTGAAAATTTCATCTAATGATTACGGAGTTTATTTTCTTTCTGTGTTGAAACACATTTTGGAAGTAAATACATTTCGGACATTTTTGTGCATTTAAGAAACATAAGATTTTCAATATTGTGTGCGTATGTACAAAAGAAAAACATTTCGCATTTACAATAAAAACAATGTATTTTGTGAAATTAATTCTTTTTCTTTCATCACTACAGAGTAAGGCAATTCCGGTTTAATAAACTTCCGCTACAAAGCCCCGAAAAAGTATCGATGCATGTTAGTTCTTTGCATCATCGCATGTACTGTATGAAACTAAGACTCTACTTTTTAAAAACAGAAAACAATAAATAAAGAGTAAATAAATTAAAATGAAGCAAATAAAATAAGGTAAGTGAATCAAAAAAAGCCTTACTAAGATTTATAGCATGATATCTCGATTAATATGATTGAATTGACCCCCGTTTTTGATTATTCATTAAATGACTCAAAATAATAATAATAATAATAATAATAATAATAATAATAATAATAATAATAATAATAATCAAAGTAAAAATTGAAGTTTAAACTGATTTTTTCCATAGTTTTAACAAAGATAGACGTTTTGGCTTTTTAAGGAACACGGGTATCAAATAAGGCATGATTTTTCAATAGCATAGAAAAAAAAAAGCCAAAAAATACTACCAAACGTCCAAGAAAAAAACTTTATTATGAGTTAAAAAACAACATTTAATAAACTCAAAAACATGATATAAAAAAAGCTCGTGTTTACTTCATTGGAAAGGGCAAAAATCAATTGGCACATTCGTAGCACTGATAATTCGTTATTTTCTGACTAGTAAAATACAGAGTGTGAACCATGAAAAAGACAAATCATACTAGTAAAATAAGACCATGTATTACTCACATCGCTCTCCTGAAATACTTTTTGCTATCCTTTTGCCTGATAATCAAAAATTGCTTGCTAATAAAGGGTTTTCTTACGTCGATTATGTCACGATCTAAAGAATGTTTGTTATAGTGTATCAAAAAATGAGGAGATGGCCTCTGAACCACCCTGACTCAGTAACGAATATCTAAGATGCGTATGTTACTGTGCAAAGTAAATATTTCAAATATTGTTAGTAATAAAAAACTTCAAAATTAAATTGCGTTAGTTTATGTTCTTCAAAGAGTACATTTAACAAAGCAAGGATAATCACATATTTGGGTCTTTATAGGTTTATTCGTACAAAATTTTTTGTCTGTCACTATTAAGTTGCCCAGCATAAAAATACAAATTAATCTAAGTATTAATTAAACATTATAAAAATATTAAATAACCTAAAACTTAACTAAACAGTTTTAAAATATATAACTAAAACAAAATAAAACAAGTGCCATAAAAATGTAAAATTTTTACCAACCTGGTGTCATGACCGGAGGTTTCTCATCTTCATCAACACAGATACACATCTCCCGATTTCTGTCTTTACCGTTCTTTAGTAGAGCATCAGACCTAATCAGATAAATGATCATATACGTCTTATCATCAACTTTCATAATATGCTTTAAATTCACATCTCACTATAACTCTGATCTATTTTTACTAACAGTTCAAAAAAAAAAATTTTTTTTTCAATCTGTGTCGACAAAGTACCAACATTAAAATGATATTCACAGAGAAAAAATATCAACATGTTTTCTTTTGGCAAATATGATACACTTACGTTTCTACTCCAATTCAATTAAGAATTTTGTTTTATTTGTTTATTTATTTACCTTTTTTTACGCAGATCTCACTTATTAGAAATTAAATTCATTTAAGATTTTTCGTTTTCGACTGAAATAAAGCGAATCGAAATAAGCGTTGCTAGTTCAACCGCTTGAACTCGCGACAGGGGAAATTTATTTATTTATTTATTTATTTTTGTAGCTTTTTCATAATGGTGTTTTTTATTTATTTATTTATTTATTTTTTGCTGCTATGTTTGTATTCTCGCTTGAGTTCCTTGTGAAATAAAATTATGAAAAGCAGGACAACATGTATTGAAATAATTTGGAGCATGGTGTAAATCAAAAAAAAATTTTGATCGATGAACATAATGATATTTTAGAAAGAATTCCTGAAACAATTTCCCTTCGTAAAGTAATTTGAGTTAAATTACTAAAATTTCACAACTTTCCAATATTAACATCACCTAACACCCGAGTAATAGCGAGAAAAATAATTTAATAACTTATCAATTTGTTTTATTTTTGTACCCAGACGGTTCCAGACATAGAAAAATAATTAGAAAAAACAGAAAAAGACGAACAGGGTCTAATCAACTAAAAATAGACTTATATTCACAACTAGACCATCTCTGATTTTCGTGAAACGATGAGAATTTTTTTTCTCAACCTTTTAATGTAAAAAACAAATCTTTTATGGAAAAGTATTGAAGGTATAAACATAATTAAAGTGCATGTGATTGTGATCAATATTAGCTGTTATATTTTTTATGTTTCAAAAATAACTTAAGTAATAACACTTTAAAGCACTGATGGCACTTAAAATTTAGTATGTTTTATCTTTGGCATAGAATGTTTATGTATGTTTTTTTTAAAAAAGGTCATTCATAAATAATGAGTGATTTAAAAATAATAATTAAAGAGCGCTTGTTAAAATCTGCCGGACATGATTTTATATGCTATAACTTTGGTTTTATACAAGTTACAGATTTGTACAATAAATCCATTTTTAAGAGACTCGCATGCATTTAAACTTTAAGCAAAAATATTTTTTTTACAAAATTACAAAACCTAAAAACTGAAAGTATTTGAATTTTATATCAAATTAAAGAGCATTTTATTGCCAAAATTGGTTATCA
The DNA here is from genome assembly GCF_026930045.1 of Uloborus diversus. Classification (NCBI taxonomy): domain Eukaryota; kingdom Metazoa; phylum Arthropoda; class Arachnida; order Araneae; family Uloboridae; genus Uloborus; species Uloborus diversus. The sequence continues at coordinate 89,392,581 of NC_072735.1, forward strand.
TATAAGTTAGTAGTTCTTTCTAGTTGAGCTTCAGTTGTAAAATTTTAAAGCACTAACGACAAGTTAAGAAAATCGCTTTTAAACGATTTAAAATAATAATGATTTCTCAGTATTTTTAACTGATTGTTTTTAACTACACACAAATTTAAGGAATCAAAGATAAGTACCGCCTCGGGTGTTAGGCGGATTTCATAAACACTCAATAAAATCTGAGATGGTCAAATTAAGTGCCTCTTTGAAATGCAAGGAATGACTTGGTAATACTAGTTTTCAGAAAGACGTAATGTAATCATTTTCTTCCAACTGTACATATTTATAAAAGTTGCTTGAAGTCAAGTTTTTCACTCCTACGTAAACTTAACAGAAACTTAATTAATAATTTAAATTTCTTAGGACACATTATTCACGTGATTAGTTGTTACTATAATAGAGCTGAGTAAAAAAAATAATAATAAGATTCACAATATTACTTTTCGTATATAGTTTAAATAAAAGTAAACTTCAAAAGTTCTGGAAAAAAAAGAAACAGTGAGGCAAAACGAAAAAGAAAACACTAGACCAAGGTGCATTTTTTTAAAAAAATAAATCTGCAAAAAATACCTAAACAAGTTCTTATGAACTTTATATTAATTTTTGAAATGAAGGCATATGCTAAAGAAAAATATTTTCCTATACTTAGGTGAATTTACTTTATAGAGAATGATTACATTTTCCAAACATCTTTTTTGGCTAACAGTACGAAAATATTTTATGCAAATACATTATTACTTTCAACTTACAAGGAAAAATTACTTTGAAAATTTCCTAAATGTATGAAAAAATCTTCCCCATTGAACTTCTTTATTTGCAAGTCACCACAGTTCACATAAATTTGCAGCGGAATATTGATCCAAGCCGTGAAGAGTAATAAAAAATACGCAAAAAAAACGCTTTTCGTGTAACTGTAGAATATTTAGTTCATTGCTCATTCACTAGAACTGAATTTTATCATACGTTATGAACATAAAGCTCAACAAAGTAACTTAATCTCAAGTTAAAATAAAACACGAAAGGTCATATCTTAAGCACATACGAACAAAGCATAATCAATCTATTGTTTCCTGCTGCTTAGTATCACTGGTGCAAAATATATAAATGACATATATTTATATCTCAGAAATTTCGTAACACATAAAAAAGCAATTTACTCAACATTTTTATAATGGATTATTTCACCATTATTTCGAGCATTATGCGCATCAGTAAAAATACAATTCCTCTCGCACAGAAAGAATGCATCTCAAACCAGATAGCGTAGGCAGTAAAGGTTTAAAAATACTTTACTTTACTGCCTTCTTGTCATAAAAATTTATTAAAAAGAAGATCGGTCATAAAAGTGCAATGGCGATATGGGCTGTCGTCGGAAAATTGTGTATTACTTATTTATTTATGAAAGGCATAGGAGACGTACTGATGCTTTCGCATTGTATGGATCGACGAAATAACGGTCATTATTTCAAACTGCAACTGCTGAAGATCATACAAAGGGAGATTGTTGTTAGGCGAATATCTTTTCTTTATTTGAAAGAAATAGAACAGGCGAGAGTTTACAGGATAAAATAGTTTTGTTCGTAACGAACCAATGTGGTGCTTTATTTTTAAAAATATTTCATCGATCATTATTTGATTTGAGCTTATTTCAGTGTATTATTTTTGCTGTATTTCTTCTTTTCTCTTGTTATAATAATATTTAATTTTTTCGAGCAGAGTAGAAGTTTTTTGCATTGTTAATTTGCAATTTGAACTCTTATTCCATCTTTGTGAAATTGGAGCAAAATATATGTTATAATTTGACTGCAAATATTATGCATGTTTGAATAAACCGCTTGGAGTTTCAAGGTTAATAAAGAAAAAGAAAATAAATAAATAAACAAATAAATTAGGTTATTTCGGTCAACTTCTTGAAGAAACATGATCATGACATCATATAGAATGCATTAGGAGCAACTTACTATAACATTTTCAAAGTAAGACCTATTACAAGTTTACAGGATAAAATATTTTAGTAAGCAACGATCCAATATAGTACTAAATTCCTAGAAAAATTTTATTTTTTATCGTTAGTTTTGAAAGGTTTTCAGTATATTATTTCCATTGTTTTTTTTTTTTTTAATCTCTTTTCGTAACTGTAGTCATTTATTTATTTATGTTTTTTTAATTAAAAAACCCCTGATTTCAGAGCAAATCCTTTGCATTGTTGATCTATAATTAAAATTTTAATTCCTGTTTCGTTTAATATTTATTTAAATCATGCAATCTGTGCCACACTTAGACTACATAAAGCCTTCATGTCTTGTATTAACTGCTCTCATTTAAGACACTAGACTTGCGACAAATAAATAAAGAGAAAGATGTAAAAAAATAAAATAAATAAACAATTAAATATAGTTTAGACTATTTATGGAAGGGATTTCATTGATTTTGGCATGATATAGAATGCATCAAGAACGGAAGTACTGTGCGAAATGTAGACTATTGCCTATTGTGCACTTATTACCTAAAAATATGCAGAAATTAGTTTGCTGAAACGAGCCATTTCTTCTACTTTCTTTTGAAAAAAAGTAATTAGTTTTCATCCCATTTTGACTTGTGCAAGTTTAATTTTCCTGCTAGTTTATGTATTTAGAAAATGTATTTGTACAGCTTTTATTCTAATAAATATTCCAAATGTCAAAAGAGTAGTTTGTCAAATACAATTGACTAGTTTATCGTAACGTTTTTTCTAAAATAGAAAAATTTACATATTGTCGTTTTAAAGTAAATCAAAATACGCAGAAATTGAATAATCCTTTTCTATTACAGTTTTTTATGAAACATCGTGCATTAAATTGTTCAGTACACATAAAGAAATTACTTTATATATTTAATTATTTATATTTTTGAAATTATATAGACTTTTCAAATTGTTATCAAATTCACGACAGATTTTCAAAGTTATCATATTTTAGAGGTGGCTTTTTCTGTATTTTATTCCAATGCTAAAGATCTCTCAATACTTATCTTAACGAAAACTGAAAATAAATAAATAAATAAATAAAGAAAGAAAGAAAGAAAGAACTGCAAAAAGCAACTGAAGTCAAACTAGATCCATCTGCTATTATTATACAATTACGAACTTTTCTCATAACAAACTAGATACACTATATTTGCAGTAATCCTTTTTCATCTCCTCGGAGTGATTAATCAGACTTGGTAGTGGGAAGAGGATTCTTCCATTAGGACCTTTTCTTTAATTCTATTGAACGACGGAATATCACTTGGTTCATTCCAATAAGCTAGAATTAGCCAATCTTTGGGAAAACGACACTATTCGTCGCCTTAGTCATGATTTTTTCCCTTCATTTTTTTTACTCTTACTAACAAAAAAAAATTCCCGTATGCTATGAAGGGATCTTTATTAAAGATATTATTGGCCCATGGTAATAAAGGTTTCCTATTTCCTCGAACTTGCGGGTTTTGTGATGTGAAAAAACATGATTTGTTCCCTTTTTCGTTTTTCGTATTCCTCACAAAAGACACGGAAGAAAATGGAAGAGCAGTTCTTTCATAAAAAATACGTTACATAATTCTGGAGAGCGTTGAAAAGATTTTTTTTTGTGGACAAAATAATAAAAAAAATCAAGATCATAATGTAAACACAATTGTTGATTAAGTAGTTGATCTGCTACAAAAAAAAAATAATTTTCTAAGAATTTGATCACAAGAATATTATAATACTTTTTCCTAATGAAGTTTATACGAAAAAAAGGAGTTTTCTGCATTACGAAATCTGGCTGAAATTCACTTGCAAGTAGTTATTGTGATACCGATATACCAGAATTTCTAGCTATTTCGCAAAACCGGTATTTGCTGATAGAAAATACCGGTATTTTCGGTATTAACTGAAAAAAAATCTTTTAGTTAAATGGTTATCAATTTAATTCACTATATATCTGCCATCATTTTAAATATACATTACTTTTTCTTTCTTTTTTTTTTTTTTTTTTTTTTGATGAGATCACTCCAAAATCAATATTTTGACGTTAAAATTTCTCTTCGAAAGCACGAATTAGTTGACTATCAATGGACAAAAGTAGCGAAAATATTACAAAATATTGTTTTCAATTCCAGAAGATGCGACGAATAACATGTTCATGCGTTTATGTGTATCTTGTTTAAAGTGGACGGTTATGTTCTTAATATATTTTCATAAATAATATAATTTAATGCATTATATTTTGAAATATGGAAACGAAACAGTTTAATTTTTATTTATTTATTTTATTTATTTACTTATTTATATATATATATATATATATATATTTTTTTTTTTTTTTTTGAGAAATTCCTAATACCGGTATTAGTATTTCAGGATCCTGTTTTAAAAAATACCGAATACTGAAGTTAAAAATACCGAATTACAAACAACCGGTATTGCAATCACTACGTGCAAGGTAAGGAATCTTATACGTAATATTCATGCAGTACTGCCTTTGCTCGACAAGATATTTGTAATGGTAAAGGGTAATGCTAATATTTATAGATGATTTTGAAATTCTTAATAGTGTGCCATTTGTTTAAAGAAACCGCCTAAAAGAATAGGACTGAAATAGTTCAGAAAAAATTTCTCGAAGTGAAATAGTAATAAAATATAAATTGTATTAAGTAATGAATTGCTTCATCGCTAAACTAAAAAAAGCGCGATATGATAATATATTTTTACATCAGAAATACACTTTGATTCTATAGCTATTTCATTTTATTTAACAGGATTTTTTTTTAACAGGATTCAATTTTCATCACTTTACACTCCAAGGTCCCTCGTACATAGCACTATTTGTGGCTTTACCGATTAGACAGGGCAATGAAGAAACCTATGTTTTTTGATCCAGACCAGTTATTGAGTAATACCTGGTACAACAATCCCCGATTTCAGAATTCACTTGGAGGGCTTTGTGACCATGACTTATTCAACTAGCTCCAGTCACCCTTAACGAGCACGGAGGTTCTTCTACTAGCTGGCATCGAGCCCGGGACCTTTCTTTTACGAGTCCGAGATCTTAACGATCAAGTCAAAACAACCTCCGCTCAATTTCCTAACGGGAGCTAACAAAAAATCAGCTACTGCATTTTTTTCAGCAAATTTTTAGAAATTAGACAATAAACAGCGGTAATCATCGCCTCCCGGAACCCTACAGTACATCAAAAACTAATGATCCGTTTTCAGCAGATCAGCTGAAATCTAATGAGTAGAAATTATGTTTCATCAAGTTTTGGTTCTTTAGACAGGTTGTCCTTGAGTGGAGATTGTTGTTTGGAGGCAGTGTAGTGGCAAAATGGGGTAAGGAGGAAGAGCGTCATGTTATAACAGTGCAATGAAATTAAAAAATATATATGCATGTATGCGTATGAAATATCATGGGGTATTGCGTGTTAAAGATTAATTTAACAGTTGATTCGTAAATAAAATCTTAATAACCAGAGGAAAACTATTTTTAAACTTTTGAAATTGCATAATGCTTAATCATAAACATTAAATGCTGATACACTTTTAATATGTATGATTGACGCTACAGCAATTGTGGCGTACACTGTGAATTACAAGATATAAATAAGTACGAAAGTAGCACACAATCAGAAAAGCGTACTGATCATTTCTAATTAAAGTTGAAGGAAGAAAGTAAGAGAGAGCATATACTCAGAAAACTATAAGAAAAATACTAGAATTTATTCCTGACGCAGTTTTTTTTAAATAAGGAAAGATGCATATATATATATCAAAAAAGAAAAAAAAATGAAAGGGAAAAAAAATACGCATGTAGGCCAGCATCTTACTTTTTCATTGAATAATTATGAATTACTTTAAATCAGATTATATTGCATGAGGGAAGTTTTATTACAGACAAGAAAAAAACTCATAAAACGAGTTTTTTTTTCTAGAAGAAATTCACAAAAGAAAACAAAAATGAGCGTATAAAAATTACAAGTCTAGTTGCGAAGAAGAGCAGGTATGTTTAAATTAGTTTAATGCATATAAACCTGAATTCATTAACTCTAAACAAACTTTAAAACTGATTAGGAAAATATTTTACATTTAAAAAAATGTGTTTTTTTTTCATGTCATATGAAACAGAAAAAGTATTATCAATATAAATTTTTCCCTTTACTCAACACGTGCCTTGAATGAATTTTGTTCATACTATTCGTTTGAAATATTGATGCGAAAATTGTACGTCAGAGCAGAAAATGACATAAAACAAATACATTTTTTAAAAAAATGTATAAGTAATAAATTTGCATAAATAAAACTCTTAATTAGTTTTCACGAATATAATTTAAAAAATAATTATAAAAGATAAAAAGAATAATACTTACGTCTCACATGTCCTCTTCATGTGCCCTATAAAAGAAGAGAACCCATAAGTACTAAGAGAAAGATGAGTACAGAGAGAAATAGTGGTTTGGAGTGTTAAAACAAACACAGCAAAACTAAAAGATTCTGGTGAACTAAAAATTCAAATTAGCATTTTCTCCAAATAAAGTTTATCTCCACTCGACGATAGTGTTTGTGTTAGATTTACCTTTTGACGATTTCAGTGGTAAAAACATTCTTCCAAATTATGCTCTTCAGGGGACACATTTTCTTTTCTTTCTTTTTTTTATTTCAGTAATTGAACTTATCGTGAAATTTCGAATTGTAGTAAAAGTTCTGTAACTCACCTCATTAAAATACAAAAAAAAAGTAAAAATAAAAACAACTGTACAGGAGCGTAATAAATAAAATTTAAAAAAATGAACTAGTAGCCGCTAAAACTACCAGTGGCCACCAGTTTGTTCCACACACCACATGGCACATTCAGCCGGTTGTTTGCACTATGGATTTTGAATCTTACGCTTCAAATAAAAAATAGAAACTATTATGTTTTAATGTTATTTAATGTTGGTCACAGTGTTTTGTTTTCATTGTCTTGTGCACAATGTGTAGAATTAAGCACAAAAATCATGAAATTCTTTGCCTTAAATAAAACATCACGTAAATTACCAAATCAAATTAGTATCATTTTTATCATTTAATACTTAGAGTCTATACCAGCAGTAGGCAACTGCAATCTAAGTTCGTACAGCGGGGGGTCAGAAGCTGCACCTCCGAAAATTATTTGAAAGTGTAATGTACATAAATTAATTTCGTAAAATTGTTTTTTTAAGCAACTCAATCTTAAAATGCTGTTTTTATCACTGTTTCTACTATTTTCGAAGTAATTTCGTGGCTGATTTAAGTTTTTAATATTTATTTTCAGAAGTATCCGGACCTTAGCTAAAAGAACTTAGCAAGCTATGGAACTAATCACACAAAATAAAATAACTTCTCTAAAGAAACTTGTATAGAAAACAATGCTAATACGTATAATTCATTCTTACCATGCTACATTTATTAGTAAGCGTTTGTCCAATTAAGAGCAATTTTAACGCATGCCACGTACGTTTGCAAAAAATACAATTTTCGAAGGTATTAATATTTATGCATTTATTTCAACGAATTTCCTTTTCTGCGACACTGCTTATTTTACTAGCTCTTTTGCCCATCGCAATTTGTGACAACTGTCACTTTTAGGAACGAGGCCTTTTGACACCAGAGTTGGAATCAAAGTATCTGCTGCCATGGCTAAGGCACAGTATATGTCACTTATGTGTTGCATTTCAAAGTTCCGTTGTTAGTTCTTTTTAGTTCCTTTTACATAGTAAAGGAGGTGTTGTATTCGCAATTTTTTTTCCTCTCAAATATCGGCATAAATGCCAATTTTGCTCACCCCTGAATGAATACTGAGTTGTTTTCCGCACGTGTGACCATCCCCGAGTTAATTAGCACAAGTTTTCTCGTGACGTATGTATATGCTTATGTATGTACGTATGAATGTATGTACGTATGTACTATGCACGTATGAATGTATGTACTATGTACGTATGTATGTCCGCTTCTATGTATGTATGTACGTATGCATGTACGTATGTATGTTCGCATGTATGTACGTAAATCTCAAAAACGGTATGCCATAGAAAGTTGAAATTTGATATGTAGACTCCTAGTGGAGTCTAGCTGTGCATCTTCCTTTTTGGTTGCATTCTTATGTTCTAAAGAGATCTTTTACACCGTCTGGGGAAAATATGTGTTACTTTCAATGCGAACTCAAGTGATGTTATAGTTTGCAAACAATTGGTAAATTATCATCAAGCTTTTGGTCGCCAATATGGCAATATATCGCTAAGTTGGCACAACATTTGGCAGAAAAGAAATTCCTTTAATCTGGTATCAATTTGGCGCTATTCGCGATATTTAGAGTTAGCCATTGAATCACGTTAAAATTGCACGTTATTTGGGAAATTAATCTCTGTAAAACGGTTTTTTACTTCGATTTGAGACAGATTGGGGAAGGGGGGGGGGGAGGTGGTATTTAAAGTGTATCCTTGCTTACTCTTACTACATTTATCATTAAATTGGCGTAAAATGATGTCACGTGAGGCACACATGAGCTCGTTTCTTTAAATACTTTTCTCATTGTTATAATATTGTTGCCTTAAGTTATATGTCTATTAAGCTTATAATTATGCTGAGAGTGTTTGCGTGTTAACTATCTAAATGTGACAGTGAATACACCGAATACATTTTTATCTATTCATCAGGTGGAACTGTATCAATATAATACAGTTTTAGTTAATATCCATATCCTGTAATATTAGTCATCTATGATATTACAGTAAGAAAATTAAATCTCTTCTAGAATGAAGGCTGTTTGGGTAACAAACATGGCTCAAAAGCAGAAGTTATTGGATATGAGACCCAATGTTGTAGTTGCTGCTTCAAAAACTGAGGAGGGGAAACACTTGCAAGCACTTCGTCGCTTTCAGTTACCCGAACGAAATTCTCCTGAATTATTTTCTCGTTAAGGGGTCTTAGGACCTTTAACCTTCAAAATTTTCGATTTTCTGGAAAAAATATATGTTATGAACAATTTAATTCTGAAAAATTTGATACCTTTATATTACCATACGGCAAAAACTTTTCAAGTTTATCGTAAAAATGCGTGTAAACTTTCCCCATAGAGATTTATATTAACAGCAGATGTATAAGCTTCTTTTTCTCAGGTGCCGGTTTCTTTGGTTTTCTAGTTTTGCGCTCACATCTCAGAAAGTTTCTTATATATTTCCGTAAAACGTTTCATGCATGTTTGTCTAGTATACGTTTATGATCTGAATCTAAATTTTAACTTAAAATGAAGTTAATATTAAAAAAAAGAATATTTTTGCACAAAATTTTGGAAATTTTCGATATTAACTTAAAAAATTTAAAACAAAATAAACAAATAATTTTAAAAAAATAAACAAATTTAGGTTCAGGTCATGAATGTAAACCAGATAAACATACATTAAAAGTTTTGCGGAAATATATTGAAAAATTTCTGAGATATCATGCGCGCAAAACGAGAAAACCGAAGACACCGGCACCTGAGAAAAATACGCTTAAACGCTGCTGTTAACATAAATCACTATGGGGAGAGGTTACGCATTTTTACGATAATTTGAAAAGTTTTTTGTGCATGGCAATAAATGAGGTATCAAATTGTTCAGAATTAAAATATGCATAACTTATATTTTTTTCTTGAAAGTCAAAAATTTTGAAGGTTAAAGGTCCTTAGATATACACAAGAGTGATGCAATTATCCATAGAGCATCACAAGGAAGACTTTTGACACTTGTGCTGCATTAAATATTATCAAAAGGATCTAAATTTTATATAGGATATATGATGGATAGATTTTTTTTATCTGTAGTATCTATCTACTTTGATTGCTGAAATATCGCCTTAAAGAATTAACAAAAATGTAATTAAAAAAAAATACTTTGCACGTAACATACTCTGTAAAATATCGTTCACATCATTTCGATGATTCTTTAGTCGTAAGATGAATTTCTTCATTTCCAACAAGTCTCTTCCCTACACTTATGCTTTAATCTGTGGTTATTTTTTTCTCCTTATTTTACTTTTACAGGAAAGTAGATTAAAACGAAGAAAAAAAAAGCGTAGGATGGAATGAAAATGCTTCTGAAACTCACTTTTTTGATCCTGCATCCTTCTTTTCGTCCTCTTGATGAGGATGACGGCGATGCCTGTGAGCAATACGACTAGCACCAAGGCAGCAAGAACGACAATCATCACCTGCGACGTCAATTGCCATCGACTGCCTCTAGGAAACACAGAAAGAAAATAAACAAGGACTTCCAACACCCCTTTAGACCGGTTAAATATTTAAAAAAGAAGGGGAGGGGTAGAACAAACTTTAAGTCAGCAATGAGTAGGAATTGAGAAACTGCATGCGCTATGAAACATTCAGGAACATTTGAAAACTGATATTACTGTTAAATGGCATTGAGTAAATCCGATTAAACAAAGAAAAAAAAAGATAAATCCATTTTTTTCTCCGTTAAAAAATACCCATGATGTATATAAAAAATAAATCAGTCTCGGATACTGGGCGTTGGTGTTATGCAAAAAATGGGTCAACCCACCAAGCAGTACTTTTGAGTAAATTGAGTTCAAAGTTGAACATCAATGTTCAGTTTTTTACAAGTGGTAAGTATTTTGTTTATAACATGGCAAAGCAATACAAAAATTGGCTTAAATATGTTTTGCGTCCTATGATATATGTCATTTTATCTACCAACTTATATGAATAACTCATTTTTTGTGGATTAACTCATTTTTGTAGAACATCATCTATTTAATAATAAGAATACAACATGCGTAGTACGGCAAAAAATATCAAAATAATAATAATAATAATAATAATAACATATTTAAAACTTAATTTAAAAATAATTTTTCCGAAACTTTACACTACAGTACGTTACCCGTATCTTAAGAATGAGACGCCGCCTTCGTGCGGGAGTTTGTGCACCTGGCACAAGAAAAGAATAAAACAGTAAATGCCTGAAATATTATTTTCGAAGTAAAAACGCAAAGAAAGTAAATGATGCAAGTGTTGTAAACAGCGTACTGTTTGAACATTCATGAATATCTGATGATCCATTGTGGGATCCTCACCTGATTGAAAATTAAATTTTCTCTTTGCGTTTTGTTTTCCAAATTTTTTTACTGGTCTGGAATCCTTTTTATCTATTTGATTTTCGCGTATTCCTACTATAAACAGCCGCAAGAGTACAGCTGTTTTCTTAATTATGTAGTTTTCTTAATTATGTCTTGGAAAAAGATGTGTTTCATTTAGTAGCTATGTAAGTGATGATTGCTCTGTATTGTTAGTTCCACATTCTACAAGCTGTATATTGATTTGAAGTATACTAATTAATATTTTGCTTGAGGTATTTACATCATCTTGTATTGTGTTTTTGAACCAGTCCTTAATATCCACCAAAGCCCAAAAAAAAAATGACTGGGAAGAACAAAGTTTTTAAGAAAAAAAAAATAGCTTTAATCAACTCAAGAAATGTACTCCATGAAAAAAAAAAGTCACAAACATAGTAAAATATTACATGATCAAAAAAAAAAAAATACAAATTTAGTAATTGTGCTATTCTGTAAATGCAACTTCGTCACTTGTTGGAACACGGTGTGGCGTGTATATCATTTTGCACTGTTCACAATTCGCAAACCATAGGTCCCTGCATTTTAAAAGAAAAATGACGTATTCATATACAAAGTACTCTCCACTAGCATTGCAGGTATTTTCGACTAATAACGAAATTTCGCATGGTTACGATATTTAGAGTTGAGAAACTATTTCAACGTGAAGTTCGAAATTCATAATGTCCCAAATGGGTCATTCTTAAAAAAGTAACTTTTCTGTCACACGCCCTTTTACAGTAAAACCTTTAAGGAACAATTCTTTTAACAATAATCTTTAATTTCACCAAAAATATATCTATTTAAACCTGCCAACATTTTTTTAATAATAATTTTTATTTTAGCATATTTTTGGTTTACAACATGTAAATTCTCACATCCGTTGCAGGTCACACACCTTGTGTGACTGTTTATGTTGCTTAATATCTTGTTTAATTAAAAGTATATACTTATTTATTGATTACTCCTTTCACAAGTGTCTCAAATACTAATTGTTTAAGTATATTTATTTTTTTAATATTGTGTTTTAATTCGTTTTAGTAGGACAAGAAGTCATGTCTCACAATAAATTCTCATCTCCGTTACCTAAACACAAATTACCATTCCTCATTAACACGTGACAGTGATGACATAAAATTTTGTTTTCCATGATACAAGGGAGCTTGTACCATGGCAGCTTGTACCCTTGTTTATTTTCAACCATTGTTGAAGTTGTGAGATTTTTGTCAAAAAACAAAAAGATAGATTTTGCTTTAAAAACTTAATATGGTTATTCTGACTTCTCACCTCCGTGAACTTGAACTTCAGAGACGTAAATTAATCTAAAACGGGCTGATGTGTGCATCAGATGGCTTCCTTTCACTTCAATTTAATGTATTTTCCCCATTATTGGCATTTTTAACGTAAATCAATTGTTTACTCTCTAAATACCACCAACAGTGGCGAAATTGAAACCATATTTTAAAAAATCGACAAATTAGTCGACCAAAATACTGGCGATATATCGCCAAGTGTCCGCCAAATAATAACACCACTTGAGTTTACATCGAAATTAACAATGATTCCGCCCCCCCCCCAAAAGGGGCAAAATACCCCTTTAAAAACACCCGAATGCAACCAAAAGGGGAGGTGCACAACTAGACCCCACTAGGAGTCTACGTATTAAATTTCAACTTTCTAGAACATACCGTTCTTGAGTTATGCGACATACATACGCACATCCACACATCCGCACATCCGCACATACGCACATCCACACATACGCACATCCGCACATACGCGCATCCGCATATCCGCACATACGCACATACATACATACGTACATACAGACGTCACGAGAAAACTCGTTGTAATTAACTCAGGAATCGTCAAAATGTATATTTCGCGTGTCTATACGTTCTTAGGCATTTATCTACGTGTGGTCGAATCGAAAAAAAAAAAAAAAAACTCAACATTCATTCGGGGGTAAGTAAAATGGAAATTAAGGTCGGTTTTTGAGTGAAATTTTTTTCGCGAATACAATACTTCCTTTTCTGCAAAAGGAAGTAAAAGGAAGTGAACATATTTTCATATGCTCAACATATTCATATTGTAGCAACGAAGGAAAACAAAATCCCTGAAAAATGTATCTTTTAGGCCTACATTAATGGAAACTTACTCACCTCCGTGACAGACCTTAACAATGTCATTATTTCTGAGGTAAAAATAAATGATGGAGGGGAAATACATCAATAATAGGCATTCTATTAAAATTATAAAGTGCCAGAATATCTTCAAATTTAGTAAATACTATTTTTTTACATACATTTGAAACTACTAACTAAGCCGTACATTAATTAAGAGAGCTTAATATCATATTCCCCTTTTAATCACGAAAATAGATGTATGTATTCTCATAAATAGCTTAATCTTTCCTTAAAGTTTCCTAAATCATCTTTCTGTGCAACGATATATAGTTCTTGAGAAAGTGTTTTTTTTTAATCCCAAATTCTAGAGTTATACTTAGAAGTAAAGGCAGCCGTGATTTTGACCTACTTGAGGAAAAAAGATAAGCATATGTTTTCTTTACCAATAATAAAGCTGAAAGTCTGTCTGGATATCTGTATCTCTGTGTGTCTGGATGTGTGTGACAAACACAGCACCTAGACCGTTCGGCTGATTTTCATGAAATTTGGCAAAAAGTTACTTTGTAGCATGGGGTGTGCACCTCGAAGCGATTTTTCGAAAATTCGATGTTTTTCTTTTTCTATTCCAATTTTAAGAAAATTTTACCGAGCAAATTATCACAAAGTGGGCGACTAAATTACGAAATTTTCATAACATGAACCCGTATTATGGGCAAGCAAATGAATATATCAAATTGGCGAGAAAATCATCATAAAATTGTTGTAAATATAGAAACGAACCAAATGACCCCTTGATTTTCTACTATGTGCAAAAAAAAGCCGCCGCCTATTTCGGAAATGCAACTGAAACAGCGCTGGTTATTTTAAGTTTTTGTTTTTTTTTTCAATACTTTGTTCCTTATCCTTAAATTTCCTGCAATTGTTAAATAAATTGTATTCATCATAAGCATGTTTATTTTTGACTAATCTTTACCAATATATAACATTATGTAGAGAACTATGCCGCTGTCGTAACTCTAGGTATATGAAGACCGCCGTAATTCTAGTATTAGGGAAAGTTACTTTGAAAAATTAAAGTAAGGTGACATGTAACAGTTTATTGAAGTATTATATTAATTAAGACAGCCGAAAAATAAATTTTATTTCATTAACCGTATTCAAATATGATGTTTATTTATTTATTTATTTATTTATTTATTTGCTAATTTGTAATAAACTAATTGTTTGGAAAAAAAATACCGTACATTACTCTCCGTTATGATTTCTGAAAATAAAATACTTTTGAAAATGGACGAATAGTTAATTAAATACCTTAAATAAATATTTTAAAATTTACAGTACTTACTATTCAGAAATACCCATTTATATTTATTTCATTCTTTTCAGTTTTTAAATAGGGGAAAAATGTATTTTCATTTTTAAGAGTGCAAGCGGGAAATGTTTCATTTTTCTTTTCTAAGCCTTGTAACCCCAATATTCTTTGCTTTTGAAAAAAAAAAAAAAAAAAAAAAAAACAACGAGAAAGCAAAATTGTTGTTTCATATTTTAAGAGAAAAATATCAACACTGAAGTATATATAACGCTCTCAGTTTCTAATCAAAATTAATTGGATTGTGTACAAACACTTTTAATTAGAAAAGTAAAATTAATAATTTTTCCATATTTATACAAATACAAAAATAATCCTGCCTATTAAAATTATAAAGTGCCAGAATATCTTCAAATTTAGTAAATACTATTTTTTACATACATTTTTACAGTGCGTATTTTTTTACATTTTTTTACATACTCGTTTAAATTTGGGAAAATATTATAAACTTTACCATACATATCGTTACAAAAAACATGTTACACTTTTTCAATTGCTTAATAAACTTTTACAAAGAATGAAAAAAAAAAAAAAAAAAAAAAAAAAACAAGAAAATACGTAATGTAATTTAAAAGAACACAATTCATTACATTGTCCAACCCAGTTACATGCGCAAGTAAGCTTCGAACAAATATGCTAAAAAAAAAAAAAAAATTGAGAATGCCTAACAGGTAAAAGCATCTTGAAGTTAATTAAAAATCATACTTCTTTCTGAAATAACCTTGAAAAGAAAGACTTAAATCATTAACTTTGCTTTTTGAAATTCTTCACGAAAAAGCTATTAATAAAACTAATAATAGTCATAAATCCACATCTTTTTTCGAGGTTTGTATTTTTCTACTGATAAGTTTGATATTGAAAACCGTTTAATCTTAATACATGTTAATCTTAGTCTTATATTTAATTAAGGTGTTATAATTAAATAAAACTATTTTTCGTTTACACATATATCAGAATTAAAGCTGAACTATTTAATCCGTAATTCCTTACCATTTTTTCGAATACTATATAAGTTTCTTTTTTTTTCAAAATGTGCTTTATTATTATTATTATTATTATTATTATTATTATTATTATTATTATTATTATTATTATTATTATTATTATTATTATTATTATTATTACTATTATTATTATTTTTTTCCTTTCATTTAGTTTTATTCATTTTGTCTTTTTCATGTCAGTTGAAGAAGGGACCACTCAACCAGAGTCAGTGAGGTCTTTGTCTCGGAAATACACGTTCATTTAGAATACTTTCTATATAATTTCGATATCAATTCGACATCAAGCAGTCGACGTATTAAAAGAAAACTTTTTTGCTTCAAGTTCAAATAGTTGTTCCATTAATTAGTAATAGTTCCCTTCAAAGAATTTATAATAAAAAAAAACATCCAACATTTTCCGTATAATATTAACATAAAAGTATTTTTTAAACTTAAAATTATGTAATTTATTATTTCAGTTCACATCTTTTCTAGTGTTGCAACTATCTTTAAAGCGAAAAGAAAATAAAAAAACCTATAGTATTTTCGTTTTAGGGGTTTAATTTCTTTAACATGAGACAAATGTGATCTTCAAAAATTTTGGCTCTATATATTCAGCAAAATATAGAAGAGTTGAAGAAAAAAAAAGGTCTGCATAGAAAAGAGCTTACATCTGCTAGATTGTTCAAAATTTATCTAAGAAATATTGTGTTTTTACTGTACGTAATATGCTATTATACTTGAATAAAAATAATCTAAATACAGAAAGAATTCTGGATACTTCTTTCGCAAATTATAAGCATTTGATGCGACCCAAATTCAAATTGATATTTATTTAAACGCATGCATAAACATTAAGCAGCTACTATATCCTTTATCCATCCACATACATTGCGTTTAATTATATTCAATTAAACAACACGTAGAAAAGTTCGCAATGGAACTCGACAATAAAACCAAATAAATATAAATCGAAACTGTAGCAGCTTTGGAGAAGTAAATCAGCAGAAATTATTATCATTGTATCTTCTCCCAGATTAAGAACGGAAGCACGTTAAGAGCAAGTTGAACACCCCTTAATTAATTCCATGACAGGGACCATGTATATCTGCCCAACAAATATTCATTTCTGTCACTCAACCACTGTTTTCCTCGCCCCGAATTATTCATCCTTGTAAATTAATGGTTATCCATTCGTATTACTTTGCATAATTAAAGTGACATAATGGCTTAAGATTTAATTCATTAACCATATTAACCATAAGAAAAGGAATTCGCGGCTTTAGCGTAAAAATATATCACTTGCCGCATTAAGTCTTTTCAGGATAAGTCCTTTGAGCATGCTTGAATGATGATGGTAGGAATGTGTGATGATAACAATTGTTCTTTTCAAAGATAATATTATTCGAAAGCAAAACTTTTGAGTGAAAATGTTGTGTTATTTTCTCAAACTCGTAACTTGAAATTAATTATAACTTGAATACTTATAAAGTTGAGAGAATAAAATGTTTTACTTTGTTACTAAAAGGGACTTCCAATCATCTGCTTGTTCCTACTTCTAGAAAAATTATTTTATTTTTACCTAATGTAATATTTTTCACATTTGCTTGCTTATTCTAAGAAACTAGCGTATCTTTGCGGGACTCCTAACGGATAGCCAAAAATTCAGATAAAATTATAACTTAAGTGCTGTACGATATGGCAACTACTGTGTGTTTTGATCTCAACTTTGCGTCATAATGTAAGGATAAATCAGGAGAAAATGAACTAGACCACCACTTATAACTTGACAATAATATGCAATCAATAAATATGAAACATCAGTTAGTTTTCAAACAAATATTATAAACTAACATCTGTTTATATAGCCTTTTTTTTCAGTTGTGGTAATTTAATTGTTTACTGTCTTCATTTTTACTTCCTTTTACATAGTAAAGGGATTATTTTAATCGTGAGTGGTTTTCTTGGCCCGAGCGCACGTGCATGTGTACATATGAATGTGTAGAAGCCCAAAATATTCATTTTGACAATCCTCGAGTTAATTACCTCGAGCTTTCTCGTTTCGTTCGTATGTAACTATGTGCGCATGTGTGTATGTACGTATGTATATCGCATAACTCAAAAACGGTACACCGAAGAAAGTTGATATTTGGTATGCAGACTTCTAGTGGGGTCTAGTTGTGCACCTCGCCTTTTGGTTGCATTTGGATGTTTCTAAAGAGATTTTTTACACCTTTTTGGGAACAATCAGTGTTTATTTTTACTCAAACTCAAGTGATTATATGTTATAATTTGCCGAACACTTGGCGCGATGCATCGCAAAGTTTTTGATCTCCTAGGCTTGTCGCCAACTTAGTGATCTGCCTCCAAGTTGGAGACGAATTTGGCGAATAAATATTTTTCAAGTTTGGTTTCAATTTGGCGGTATTTAGAGAGTTATCCAATGCATCACGTTAAAATTTCCAATATTGGAAAGTTCAATTTGGGAAATTATTCGAATCTAATTGTGACAAATTAGTTCATATTTGAAATTTATTAAATTTCGTAATGTGAGTGACACGCCCGAATGAGGTAAGGTTATTGAATTTTTTGAAAGTCGCAAGTAAAAATCATTAAGTTAGAGTAAAAAGAAGTCACACATCACCTCGTTTGAGATAGAGTACACTTTTACTTGTTAAACTGGTACTGTAAATTTAGGAATTAAAATTTAAAAAAAAACGCAATTTTGTCCTCTTTATGGTGACTACGGGACAAAAGCGTATTGATACTAAAAGCCAACTTATTTTATAATATATCAAGAATAAAGGACATTTTTCCCCCTCTAGATATGTTTAATAAACAAGAACCACGTCCGTATTTTGTTAACTATATCGTTCTACCTTGACAGCAAAGATTCGTGAAGCCAATCTAAATGCTGACTTAACTGCTCCATGTTGTTGAGAAGATTGCTCAAGTTCGGCTAATCACAGCAACAAGAAAACTGTTGTATCAATGAAGTGTAAATGGAAACCAAAGACCATAAATATGATCTTTGTGTTGATCAAAAAATCAATCTATATTTGTGTTTAATCATGAACTTAGAAATTTCCTATTCGTTTCAGCTCAGCCGTGTTTAATTATTACTCATGCTAAAATAACTACTAACCAATTTCTCTAGTAATAATTCCTGTTATATTCGCTCTAAGTGATTAGGGGAGTAAGAATTGTTTACTGTGTGTGGTCTTTCAACATTATTTCTAAGGCTTGATGTAAATAAGAAGGCAGTATAATTTATGTAATTTGAAACAAATTTAAGTTTTTTATTTATTTATTTATTTTTTGTGGAGTTTTTAAATTTTGAAAAGAAGCATTAAGAAGCAAAGGGATGTAATTGACAAAAATAGGAATTTAAAGATTACAAACACAATATGCAGGAGGAACTCTCATTGCGTTTTCAAGAGATGATAATATTATATTCTGCAGGTGCTGATATACAATATAATTTAGACAAACTTTTCAATAAAACTCCATCTTTAGTTTAGAAAAGTCAAAGCTATAACTTTTTCCATTACATCCCCTTACTTCTCGTTGTATGCATTCCTTTGGAATGCTAACGCAGTCTATGAATGCGATCCACGCACCTTTTCGTTGGTCTGTTTGTTTGGAGTGTGACGTATTCACCCTGAGGACGACCGCTTGGCCTCGGCCTTTGGCATTGACAGCATACACTACGACGACGAAGCTCGTGGCAGGTGGAAGATCACGTGCCAGGAAGACGGGGATGTCGGCTGTATGGTTACCCCTCAGCCTGTGCATGGCGGTGTCGTGGACCTCCATCACAAAATGCTGCCGTAACCCGTTGTTCGAACCTTCCATACATTCCAGCCGAAAGGAATGTTGGGTTATGTTCATGATGGTGCAATTTTGTACTGGATCTGGTGGACCTGAAATTACACAATTGTAAGAAAGCGGTCAGAGCAATCCGAGAAGTGCTTATAATTACAATGATTAATTGCAAATTTTGGAATCTGAATTTGAAATTTCGCTTCATATATGTATTTTCTTGCCACCTGACACTTACAAAAACGTATGACTTAAAAAATTCAAAGTTACTGCTTAGTCTGATATTGTTTTATGCGTTTTTGGAAACAATAACAATGAGTTAAAAAATATTTAACTTTTATCAAAATAAGTAAATTTTATAATGTTTGACTTGTGTCTAATGTGCACAAGTTCAAATATTTCTGTTTATATGAGGCAGGGAGACGCAAAGGGATGCAAGTGGATTTTTTTTTTTTTAATTTTTGAGTAAAACGCTTTTGAAACTCAGATCCTATTCGTTTATTAAAACTGTTTTCTAAATCACCTTGTAGCAGCACCTAACAGGGCTACTAGTATTCTTTGTTTTCCGAAAGCAGATGCAAAGTTCGCTCATAACTTGTACTGGTTATTTGCAAATATTTATTTTTACCATTTGCATCTCTTTGCTTAGCGTTACCACTTACAATGTCTATGCTACTTCTTTCCTTTAAAAGAATAAGAGGACGGTTTTATAAGGTTTTAGAAATCCTTGTTATGAATAATGTATTCATTCATGCAAGTCAATTTAATTCACCTCACCTGCTGTGACTACTGTATAGACGCAGGGTTCTCTCTGCTCTCCAACGCTGTTGCTGCCCCAACATGCAAGAGTTCCATACTCGTAATCTGCCCTTGCAGTCACGGTTGCCGTGCTGCGTGTGCCCTCACTCCGAAACTGAGGCACGTCCTCAGCGCTCTCTCCACTCCGGTTGAAACTCCACCGAAAAGAAACGTCTGCCGGATCGGCCTCCACCTCACACAGCACTCGCACCTCCTCATGCTTTGTAGCCCCGTACAAAATCTTTTGGCCAGGTGCACAAACTGGGGCATCTGGAGACAAAAAGAACAGAAACTAAGACACCGAACCCTAATCACTATTGTATGCGTTATTAACGAAGCCAGAGTCTCCTTCTGTAATTATGTGTGGGGGGGGGGATAGTTACAGCGAGCAGAATTTCCACGGGGAAAAGTTAGTTAAAACAAGTTTCTCGTTTTATTGAAAATACATTTGTTAACTTAATGTTACAAAATATCATTGATGTTTCAGCTCAACTTAGGTACCTTTAAAATGCCATTGCTGTTAAAGACTTATGACTTTTATAGCGAGAAAAATCTGACCTGCTTCGTTATCACGTTTCTCAAAATTTAAAAATATGATGTTTTGAATGATGTTACTTGACAGATCAAAATCCCTTTTGAGTTGCAAGTAAAGATTAAAGGATTTAGAAAGTGGTTTATCTGAGGACGAGTACCTCAAAAGAGGAGGAATCGGACTTCGGCCTTAACTTAAGGCCCTTAAGAGGTGTCAACAAAAATTTCATGGCTCCATAGTCCTCCATTATTAGAAAGAAATTCCCTAGGAACTACTCTCCGAAGGTAAAATCGTAAGATTGACGCCATGACTACATGACTTAAATTTAATAAACACGTACTTCACGACTACTTAACCCAGACCCTCTGGTATCGAATCTGATGATTCATCCATATGGTCGTCTCGGGTTTTAATTTACAAAATTTTGCGCTTGCCAAATTTGTGCTCAAATGTTCTATTAAAATAATAAATTAAGAAATCTGATGAGTAAATAATAATTTAAGAATTTATAACTGTGAATTTTAGTCATTTAGTATACGTAAAACATTTTCAGTATTTAAACTTGGGTGTTAATACCTTACGTTTATTATAAAATTATTCTAAGTTAGTATATTGTATACATCCAAAATGTCCAGTCCCCTTAGTGTCCTTTTTTTGGGAGGTTCTACTAATTCCAAAAAACTCTGCTACGGTCAGGATAATTGCCGTTTAAATTTAAGTGTGGAACATTTCCAACCATATGAAAAGTATTTGATCTATCGCTGTAAGTTTTTAAAAATATAGTTGCTATCCAGCTGCAATAATGCTAAATGCTATGTTTTGAGTGTATAAGATAGCATGTATGTAGCATTACAATAATGAAGTTATGTCCAAGTTCTAAAATCATAATGCCTCGAATTCAAGAAATATAACAATTTATAGCATTCTTCGAGACATGGTTCTTATCCGCAAAAAGAAAGTATAAGCTAAAATTTATAACAATGCATTGATTTATCGATAAAAAAAAACTCGAAGTTAAAAAGTTACATTAAGAAAACATATGTCTTTTTTTTTCATGTTAGGAAGCCGTTTCACAGCCAACCACTCTAAAGCATAAACCCCTTTTACTTGCTGCGATCTAGCTCATTATGTAGTCAATGATACAAATAAAACAGAACACTTCAACAGATTAGCACTGCTTAACCCAAATCACCATGATAATAAGTATTATATATCAAATTACTACAATAAAAACCAACTACAACATTAACCAAATTACCATGCATGCCCAAAATGCAGCAGATTGTAATACTGATGTAAGATTTTGTTCTCATCTTGGATGGTGAACTACGTTTCTATCACTGTACTACGAAATTGGAAAACTTTTAAAGTCAAACCTACCTAATACATTTTGTTTGCCTTCTATATTGAATCAAGCTGTTCTAAATAAATATCACAAAGAGTAAGGAATAAATAACTTAAGATCAAAACTAAAAGGTACTTAGGAATGTAATTTAAAATAATATTATTCACAAAGAATTATATCTCGAAATCCATTACTTCACTTGTTTTGAGTAATTGGTTGAGTTATGTGGCGAAAAGTTTTCTGAATAAAATAGTAAAAGACATTTTGTCGATACGCTTGAGCTTTGTGAGCCATTCATTCCAACTTCTTTCAAGTTCTATTTATGCTAAGAGTTACATTTCGGTAGAAGGCAATTATGGTGAATACAAGTTTCTAAGAAAAAGCTCTAAAATGAATTACGGTCTTATATTCTAAACAGAAATGCTTTTAGATGTAGAACGATTTTAAAGCTCAGAAAAATTAATCATAAATTTTAATGACCCATTTTCGTACTGATGCATTTGCAAGAAGCGGAAGCTTAATTTTATTTATCTTTTGTGCTAGAAAAAAACCAGTCATTTAAACTAAAAGTTTGTAGATACAAGTAACACACTTTTTATGTTTCTTATTTAATGGTGCTCAGAAGTTAAAAATATAAAGAAAGGTTCTTGAATGAAAATTATAAATTTATAACTTTAGATATTTCAAACATGAATTATATTTGTGCATTTCTCTCAGGTAAAATATGGTAGGTTATATTTATTTCACAGATTTGAAATTCATTATAGTAATACTATATAGAAGTATAAAGAGCAACTCAGTATTGATAAATCAGTTCTTATTATACAACCAACCTGCACATAATAAAAATTACTTATTTTGTCATTCGTTTCTATCTTCATGCACTGAAGGATTGGTTTTTGTATAGCGGCGAAACAAGTTCATAATTTGTAAAAGTAAGAAATAACAATATATATTACTACATACATGTTTTTCGGGGTTTCATAGAACCCCTTTTCAATGCAAGCTAGTGACTTTGTGGATGAAAAGGCATCCGATATATGGACTTTTCATCTATTGGCCCATTTATTTCGTATTAAAAAAGGGGTTCCTTCTAACCCCGAAACACGCAAATGCAGAAATCTGCAATATGTGTACATTTATATGTTGTTGTTTTTTTCACGCACAGAGATATTCATTCAACTTTAATTTAATAATTTTTATGCATTTCCACGTCATCATAGTCAGAAAATTCACTGTCCATTCTAATTAGGCAACTATCGAAGTTTTTTTTTCTTATGCATAATAACTTACATTGTATAGAGAGATAAAGTGGCTTGCTTTCCCCTAATCCTTCTGAATTTGATGCTGAACAAGTGTAATGTCCTCTATTCGTCCTCTGTACCCTCTGCAATACCAGGGACTGGTTGCTGATAATCAAACCCGCACTGACATTGGTGTGCAACTCTCTTCCTTCAAAGCTCCAAGAGATTTCAGTGACCCAAGGGTTGGCCCTGATGTCACATTCCATGTATACGTCATTGCCTTCTTGAATGTGGAAGTGTCGGAGCTTGCTTCCGAGCCTTAGGACCAGCTGAGGGACATCTATATAAAAAAAATATATATTACTTGAATTACAATATTAGCAACGTATTGGACAAGTTTCTGTGCTATTTAAGCATCTAAAATTGAATCTGTTTTTAAACCGAAATTATTAAGTAACATTATGAAGTAAAGGGAAAAAATGATTATACATACTGATTATGCTTGCGAGGGGAAGAATATTTTTTTTACAGTTTGAATACTGAATAATTATCTTATCATTTCCAATAATGAATATTTTGACAGCAAGAAGAAAAATTACTACTCCTGGAAGTCTAGTCTTTATCTTTTACAGTCCGCATTTCATATAAAAAACCCGAGAAAAAGCAAAAAAAAAAAAAAATAAATAAATAAATTTGAATTTTGACCATTTGAATTCAAATTACGTTTTTCGCAATCACGAGTATGTGTGTGTATGTAGGCATGTGTGTTTATGTGTGTGAGGGGGTATGTGTGTTTGTGCGTAGGGGGTAAGTGTATGTGTGTGTAGGCGTGTGTGTTTCTGTCTGTGTGCAGGTATGAGTGTGTGGGTAGCTGTGTGTATGAGTGTTTGTGTGTGGTGGGGAATGTGTATGTGTGTGTAGGCATATGTGTTCGTGTCTATGTGCAGGCATGAGTGTGATGAGTGCGCGGGTAGTTGTGTGTAGGCATGAGTGTGATGAGTGTGTGGGTAGTTGTGTGTAAGTGTGTGTATATGTGTAGGTGTCTGTATTTATGCGTGTGTGTGTATGTATGTGTTTGTGTGTAGGTGTATGTATTTGTGTGTGTGCGTGTGTGTGTGTAGTTGTGTATGTACGTGCGTGTGTGTAGCATATGGATGCAACCTGGATACGGTTTTCGCTATAGGAGCTGCATCGTGAGGAGCCGGTCGACGGTGATACTGCAGGGGGTACTGGTGAGAATATAAAATGATAGCACATAAAAACAGTCAAGTGAAAACAATAAGCAATCCTGATTGCTCAAAAAAAAGTTTAAATTACATTAGTTTTAGAAAACATCAATTATTGCAAGGTTACATGCTTGAAATGATGATAAAAAAGAGTAAGTTGATTTGATGATATAAATATTAGGCGTTTATCTTTCATCTATGTGGTTTTAAACATAGATTTGTTACCAGAAGTTTTTTAGAACTTTTTTTTTGTTTAACTATTTAAATAAATACACATTCCGCATTTATTGCTATTAATTATTTATAATTATTGTAAAAAATTCCAGGTGGACTGTGACACATCGTGCAAATTTAGAAGAAACATGTATCCTGGTAAATTCTGCCCATTTTGCTTTAAGGCATGTGGGTCATTCCATGTCAAGTGATCCAAAACTTTTTCCCTCACCTTTTTGTATTTCTTTGAAATTTGGCTCATCTATTGTACCCTTTGAGGTTATCAAAAGTTCAAATTTTTAGATTTTTATCTCTGTTATTTTTTTATTTATGACACTTTGATTTTTCGAAAAACCCTCTTTTTTTCATGGATGTTTGAACATAAAATGGACGATAACTCAGCACTAAATATAGATAGAAAGATTTGGTAAAAATCATTTTAAAGTACATTAGTTGCTGTTTAATTGGATATGCAACATGACTAATTTGAGAAAATTTTTAGTTTTTAAAAAATGAAATTTTAAATTTAAATTTCTCAGAAAAGGTATAATGAATTTTTTTGAAAAAATTCTCAAAATTTTGTGTGTATTTTATCTTCATTTGTGCAAAGTTTCAAGTTGGGATCTCAATTAAATCATATTTTTATGAATTTTTAAATAAAATTTGACTTACGAAATAATGACATTTTTCAGATTCTAACAAGATAAATATAGGGTTCTCTTATTAAGGATGGTTTAGTAAGTAGTAATTGATCATGACTATGCTTGAAATGAGCTGACATGAATTTGTAGATTGGTACCCCCCCCCCCCCGAAACACACAACCACTTTTTATCTTTTTTTTTTTCCAAAACTGTATTTAAAAAAAAAAAGCTGGCACGAAAGAGTTATAATCATAATAAACTGGGATGCGCGCTGCTAAACATCAGCAGTGACTATGGCTTATAAATGGTGGGGGGGGGGGGGGGTCATAAAAACTAAAAGTCAGAAAAACTTTAACAGACAAATAGAACCACTCATTTGCAGCTTTTTTTTTTCTTTCGAAAAGTGGGACGATAAGGGGAGGAAGAAGAAAATCTCGAATGAAGCTTAACAACATGGAAGGTTATGCTCAAATTAGCAAAATTTGTTTGATCTATAACTGCGTTTAATATATGCATAAATAGATCTCGCTGCATTGCTCTCCTTTACAACTGAAACTAAAAAGAAAACTAGCATTAAAGAAAAGAAGACCGCCGCACTCCAAATTTTGTAGAAAGACAGTTTTATGCGGAGATACATATGATCTGATACTTAGATTGATTTTTAGTTTAGTGTGAAAAGAATGAAACAAAATGGGGGGGAAACACTCCTATTTTGCTATGATCTTGGGGCAAACTATTTCTTTCCTCCCTCCAAAATTGAAAGTTGGCGCAGGGGTAGGGGATGAAATGAATCATAACTTTCCTTATCAGATAGTGAAATCAAGTAAATTTTGTGAAGTTCGGATTGAAAAAGAAACACTTGGTCCGAAAAAAAAAAGCGTCAGGTGAGGCGTGATACTATTATAGTGTTAATCGTATGTGTGGGTGGGGGGGATGTACTTCGTCTTTCTTTAAAGAAGAACATTTACCAGCTTTTTATATGCTTTCTATTCATTTTGTTTTATTTTATTAATTTATTTATTTTTTGCGTTTTGAAAATAGTTTTGAAAAAAATAAAATAAAAGTGGTGGTGCTGGGGGTGGGGCTTTTTCTTGCTTTAAAGAAGATTATTTACCAACTTTTACTAAGTTTACTATTTATTTTGTTTTATTTATTTATTTATTTAATTTTAATTTTCGAAATGTTTGAAAAAAAAATTAAAAGTGGTGGTGGGGGGGGGGGGGGCATACCAATCTACAAATTCATGTCAGCTCATTTCAAGCATAATCATGATCAATTACTACTTACTAGACCATCCCTAGTAAGAAAACCCCATATTTAACTAGTTAGAATCTGAAAAATATCATTATTTCATAAGTCAAATTTTATTTAAAAATTCATAAAAATATGATCCCATTGAGATCCCAACTTGAAACTTTGCACAAATGAAGATAAAATACACACAAATTTTTGAGAATTTTTTTAAAAAAAATTCATTATACCTTTTCTAAAAAATTTAAATTTAAAATTTAAATTTCATTTTTTAAAAATTAAAAATTTTCTGAAATTAGTCATGTTGCATATCCAATTAAACAGAAACTAATGTACTTTAAAATGCTTTTTTCCAAATCTTTCTATCTATATTTGGTGCTGAGTTATCGTCCATTTTATGTTCAAACATCCATGAGAAAAAGAGGGTTTTTCGAAAAATCAAAGTGTCATAAATAAAAAAATAATAGAGATAAAAATCTAAAAATTTGGACTTTTGATTACCTCGAAGGGTACAATCGATGAGTCAAATTTCAAAGAAATACAAAAGGGTGAGGGAAAAAATTTCCCAAATTTTGGATCACTTGACATGGAATGACCCATATACAAGAATGCAAAGAAGAAGTACTTTGTCATCAATATAAACAACAAGTAACAATTGCTTACAGTGTATCTCCAGATCCCATGTATCATCAATTGCAGATCCAGCAATAAGTGGGTTCTCCGCCCTGCACGACAGCTGCTTGTTATTATCATCTATGGAAGGTTTGAAATTTAGCACGCTGGTGGTGAAATTGCCGTCTGCAGAGACCGTATCTTTGTTGTGTTTGAGCCTTGTCGTTCCTTTCCACCAAGATATTACTGCAGGTGGTTTGGAGCCAGCACTTTTACATACCAGATCAACCGGCTTCTCAGCAGACATGGGTCTTTGTCCACCTTCCATTTTCACAGATACTGGGCGAACTGTAACAGAGGAATTAGGGAATACAATGGTTATTTTTAAAAACATTCACACGAACGTACAATTAGGAAACCATATGCGCAGATATTTTATGTTACATAGATAATCAAATACTTTAAATTGTTCTCAAAAAACAGCAGCTGTGGAATGGAGCGTCAAAAACAGAATTTGTGTTGCTAAAATTGAACATTCAACAGTTTGCGTGAATTGGTTCCTCTGAATATTTTTTAAACTGATTCTGGTCGTGCACTTCAGCTTGTGTAAGAGTCTTGAACTTGAAAAAATGTTTAACTTTTTTTTAGGCTAAGGTCTCACGGACATTTATATTGATACATTAAATTTCGAGAAAGTCTTCATGCAAACTTTAACAGAAAAAAATGAATTACATAAATAAATAGTTTTAAATTGGTGAAGATTTCACTGTTTCGTTTCAAGTTCAACAAACAATAATTAATAAATCAAAACTTGGTAACATATTGGAGAATAATTGACCATGCAAGGACGGTACCCATAGTCGCAGATAGATCTCAACTAAAAACATAATGTTCAGTTGCAGAATATTACAGTTGGATAAAAAAATATAAAAACCCTTAAGGGCAAGAAACACGTTCGATGTAACAAATATAGCTTTCCCTTAATCATTTGAGCAGAAGTAAGCATGAAATATCGTTCTTTTAATTCTCATTTAAATGTTTTTCCCTCCAAGTAATCTTTCTTCCTCTGAGAGCAATTCCAAATACAAATGGGAGCTTTTAAGAGGGAAGAGAAATACATATGTATACATTATTCAAAAAAAATGATTTCTTCCATTTTCATACCTCTCGGGATGGTATTTGTAACAAAAACAAGGTTTGTACAGAATGAAAAACGGATTCTTGGTGCATCGAAATATGCGCACTGAAAATAGGAAATGAGCATAGCCAGGAGCCATAAACGAAAATTTAGCAAAGGCTAATGCAATGTTTGGGAGTTTGTTTCGAAGCATAGATCCTGAAATCGAAAGGGGTATTAAACACATAAAAATATGGGATGCCGAAAATCTCAACGTAAAAACAAAGCTATTTTACATCAGTAAACATTTATTTTACTTGATTCGGTGACTAAAAATAATAGCTGTTTG
This sequence comes from Uloborus diversus, assembly GCF_026930045.1. Taxonomy (NCBI): domain Eukaryota; kingdom Metazoa; phylum Arthropoda; class Arachnida; order Araneae; family Uloboridae; genus Uloborus; species Uloborus diversus. The sequence continues at coordinate 89,421,362 of NC_072735.1, forward strand.
CAATAGCTCGCGATAACTCATGCATATGTGAATTCAAGCGTAGCATTCATTTCATCTAGGGGTTTTTTTTTTCAATATTATTAACATGCTTTCTTTCGTATAGTTAAATTTCACAGCACGGTGTATTTAAACGTATTTATCATCACATTTGTAGTTTTTAATAAAAACGCAATTTATGTTATCCAGTTAGAAAAAAAAGCATAATGGCATAATTATTGAAAGTTAATTAAAAATAATAAATACTGAACTCATTTTTTTTTTTTTTTTTTTTTTTTTTTTTTTTTTTTGAGCAATCACGAATTGCTTATTTTCCTCACTTGACCAAAGTTGGTGTTTCTTTGATTTTTCATTACCATGACTATGAGAATTAGTTTATCTCCTCGTTTCAATATTAATAAAGAGGAAATGTTTCGTCGCCGAGGTTACAAATCGTTTGCGTTCATTCAAGGCATAAAATTTAACTCTGCAAACACACGCGCCTACAAACATACACACACACTCTCCCCCTCTCCCCACACGCGTTCATACACACACACATACTCGTGATTGCAAAAAACATAATTTAAACTCAATATGTCAAAAAAAAAAAAAACCTTCTGCTCTTTTTTTTTCTTTGTCGCAGACCTCACATTTTAACACTGCAAGAAATATTTAAAAACCTGAACACAACACATGTCTCATTCTGACCCTATAATCCTAAAAAAAGTTTTTTTTTTAAAGTTTTTTTTTTTATCTGTCTTGCCTTTCGTAAAAACTAATTTAAACTATTTCTCACGAAGTTTTGAAGTGAAGCAGACGAAACAGCTTCTTCATCCGCCAGACCTCAAGTCTTTAACTCCCTAAAACCATCACCACTGCAACCCGGATAACAATGTAATATATCTCCTAACAATCTAAGGCTACGCTAAGGTTACACGCTAAGAGGTGGTGTGAGGTGGATAAAAAAATATCTATACGACAAATCCTTAAATATAATTAAAACGAAATTTTACCTTATCAGAACAATAAATGTTTTTTTTTTCTTCTTAAAAGCTCCTTTACAAAAAAAAAAAAAAAGTAAATGTGAAAGCGACAAAACCTTAAGCTGCCCCTAATTGTGTTTTGCCGTGAAAATGTATGTAAAAATAAAATTTAAGCAACATATCCCCATGTATATAATAATCAATTCACTGATCACGTAACGCTCCTAATGTCATCAACAATGAAACTCCCGCGATAGCATGATAATTTTATAATAATATGTTTTGGTAATGTTTGACATGAAGGGAAATGCTTAAGTGTGACAAGCCTAAACTGGATCCGGTAAGTTAACTGTTAACTGGATCCGGTAAGTACTGTAAAGACTCATTTTAGAAGAATGAAGAAACGAAAAAGTGGTCAAGAATGAACGTTATTGATTGGAGTTCAGGGTTAATCACCAGGAGGGGTGTTTAAATTTAGGGTTCAAATTTTAACTATAAAAATATCATCGAAGAGATAATGACTTCATTCAAATGCAGAAGCAATTTTCACCCGTCATACCTAAATAGGCGATTTTCTAGAGGATAAAAGATGAAATCAAATAAAAGATGAAATCAAATTTAAGTAAAATATATTTTTTTAATGAAAAGAAAAAAATCGACTCCATTATGACGTTAACTCGATGAGAAATGTAACAATATCTTTAATGCAATAAAAATAAATCTTTCAGAAAGTATTTTAAAAGATACAAAGCAATAACATTATTTCATAAATTAAAAGATTTTCAAGAAGTTGTATGCAGTAAGCCAATTTAATGATTACTATTTGAACAGTGAATTCAAATTATCTGATAATGAAGACAGTTCATGAATATTAATGGAAAATCCTCTTTACAAGAACATTTCATTAAAAGGAGCTCAATACGTCTTCCACGGAAAACAAATATATTCAAGAGCTCCACATTTGCTCGAAATATCGTAGGTCGTGCCATTCATTTGTTTTGTACTTTTACTATTCATTGTTGCAATTGATTTGTACAAGAATATGTTCTAAAACGGAAATTGGATTCATATTTCTTATAGGACTATGCTTTTTTATATTCAACAAAATATATAACTCTACGCTGTTAGATGTTTATTTTTGAAAATGTTTTCTTTCCATTCAATTCAGAATGGAAATAACTAAAATTTTCATAGGACGGTTACCACAAATACTAAAATATGTTTCTTAAAATATTTGTATATATCCAGATAAAAAACGATTTCAAAAAAATTGCAGACGAAAAGAACTTTTCGCGTACATTTCAAAAATACTGCAGTTTTTTTGATGAGTGCAAAATGCTTTCATTTTACCTTTTTTTTTTGATAGTGCAGTTACTTTGCAGTTTCCATTATCTTCACAAACTTGATCCGATTATTTGGTGAATTTTTATTGCTCATTGAAGACTCAGCTTTTCAACTAACAAGTAACTTCAAAACTTTATATGATAACATCTGATCCTATCGTAACATTGCATTTTCGTAGATCTTCTTTATTTTGAACACTGGAGACAAAACAGAAATGTTCACAATCTGCGGGCGTTCATGATAGAGGGAGGCTGGATACTGCATATATATTCACTGAGAGCGTCAAAACGTATTCATAATATCGAGGTGTACACATTAAAGGTCATTCTGATAGAGAATTCACTATCATTACACTTAACTTTAAACTTCATATTTTTTTGAACGATTTATTTCTTTTACGCATTTTTGAAGTCAATAGTTTTATAGGAAAAAAAATTATATTCACAAAAAAAAAAAAATCCATTATTTTATTTGTGGATGGGCAGTAACTCATTCCTGCCCCTTCAAGCTGTATATCAAGATACATTTCACAGAATAAAAAGAAAACACAGCACATAACATATAAAATTTAAATACCAACAAGGGTAAAACATTCTAAAGGTTCCTTATATTAATTTACAGCATTTTAGAGCGAATCATAAAAAAATTTAAAAAACAATTCCTTTCTGATTCAAGGGACCCCGTAAAATTTGAATGTGCCCCGACTGTTGAGTCTTCTATTCTGCTTTTGAATTTATGATTTGTTTTATCTGTGTACGGTTATAGAACTATTTCAACTTTGTAGTTATTCAGTAGTACTCAATACATTCTAAACATCTGGCTTATACATTTTTCTTTTTAGTTTTTTTTTGGTCTTTTACGCAGTCGGGTTTTTTGTTTTTATTTAATTATTTTTTATTTTACACTTTTAATTAATTTTCATTGACTTAGTTATTATGATTATAAGACGGTACCTTTCGCAACTTTGTTTTTTCATTGAGAGAGTTTGTTTGTATCGTGAGGTTTATTAAGTAACTCGCGGTGGTCTAAACAACTGATAATTAGTCCCTCTAGGGACCTAACTCGGCTTAAAGCTACATGTGCTTGACCTTCGACAAAATTGCGCGAACTTCAGTCAACCACAGCACAGCTATATAAACAGCCTGTATAACTCATGATAACGCGAAATCGGAAACGTCGTCAGTCAAATCTTTCTCGCAAAACTAAAAAAGTGTGTCAAGGAAGAATACGTCACGAAACTCAGTCCCTTGAATTAAGGCGAAAAACAAATGCAACATGTTAGAGATGAAAATCGAATTAGTAGACTTTCTTTCTTCTGGTGCAATAGCACGGGTTTATTTTGATAAGGACTACTAACTGAGTGTCTTGCCTTCGTTACGCATAATATATTTGTTATTACAGTACATATTGCATATAAAGAACACGTGAAAGAAGGGAAAGGGGGGAAAGTACATCCAGAGCAAAGGTGTCTTGACCCACCGCCTCAAATGGGAGAAGCAATCGCTTAGACCACTCGGCCACTGATACCTCAAATAGTAGGCTTAGTAAATAAAAATTTCAGGCAATGAAAACTCAATGCATTTGTCGCACGCAGGTAGCGTGCGACACAGTGAGCGACACCCATCCCGCGCCAATCCCAAACTGACAAAATTGCAACTGGTTTTTGAAATGGTACTTTTGATTACTGTCATGTTTTTAGTGACACTCCCAAGGTTAAAACAAATCGATTGACGTAAGAATTACCAAAATTGGCCAAGGCGTTTAGCCTGTAGAACGCCACATAGGAACAGACATACATACATAGACTGATAAACCCATTACCCTCCTTTGCGTCGCGTACGCGCAGTCGGGTAAAAAAGGAAGTATTGTATTCGCGAAAATTAATTGTTAAAAAATCGACGTTAATTTCCATTTTACTCACCCCCGAATGAATGTTGAGGTTTTCTTGTTTTTTTTTTTTTTTTTTTTTTTTTTTAGACTCGACCATACGTGGATAACTGCCTAAGAACGTATAGACACGCGAAATATCCATTTTGACCATTCCCAAGATAATTACAGCGAGTTTTCTCGTGACGTCTGTATGTACGTATGTGCGGATGTGTGTATGTGGTATGTGTGTCGCATAACTCAAGAACGGGCTGTCCTAGAAAGATGAAATTTGACACGTAGACTCCTACAGGGGTTAGTTGTGCACATCTCCTTTTGGTTGCATTCGGATGTTTCTAAAGGAGTTTTTTCCCCCTTTTTTGGGGGAGGGGAAATCATTGTTAATTTCGATGTAAACTCAAAAGGTGTTATAATTCGGCGGACACTTGGCGATATATTGCCAGTCTTATGGTCACCAAGTTTTGTCGCCAACTTGGCGACAATTTTGGCGTTTTTTTTTTTTTTTTAATTTGATTTCAATTTGGCCTTTGTTGATTGATATTTAGAGAGTAGACTATTGAATTACATTAAAATTTCCAGTAATGGGGAATTAAATTAAATTGGAGTAAAAAAGAAAGTCATATGATGCACATATCAGCTCGTTTTTCTACAACAGCCGACGCGTAATGGAGAATGTAATAAAGGGATAATTTTAATTTCAGATAATTTTTCCGAATGAGGTCTTAATTCTAAAAAAGGGGAAAAAATTCAACTTTTCTAAAAATGCCTAATTAATTGGAAAGACGTCGCTAGGAATGTTGAAAGATTCTATAATGTTTCAAACTAAATAAATGAGTAAAAGTAACTCTTTTAGTTTATTTTTATTAGATATTTCAGGAAACACACTTTTTTGCGTACATTGTAAATTATATTGAGAAATATTAACTGCTTTGGTAATATTACTTATTTACCTTTTCTTAAGGGCTTGTTTGATATTATGTTTCTGCCACTATGGCCTACTAATAAATGTGCTTCATGAATTACGGTAAACATTTATTAAAAATACGCGTAAAATTTAACACTATAGCTGTTTTATTTACGGGATAGACTAGTTTTTAAGCATTGACAGAACTGTCATTAGGTCATATCTTTTAAGTCTACCATACCCTTCAGAATTTTTCCCACTATTCTTTTCCACTAATTTTGTTTTTACTATAATTCCCCTTTATTAACGAATAGTCATATTTTTCTTTCGTCAACAAAGACCTGTGTACTTTTTTTTTTTTTTTTTTGAGTTCATGACAGTTACTAAAACTTAAAATTGAAACGCTGAAAGCAAATCGGCCAGTATTAAAAACTCTATAAAAGGGAGAAAGCAAATATCCCGAAAAATAAAAAGATCTTGCGAGCACATCAGAAAAACAGTAGAACTTCATTAATATGCATAAATAGGGGATCCAGTTTGTGCAAATTGATGAAAGTACTTTTTAAACAAAATAACTAAACAAATGAGCCAAGGTACGTACATAAACAAACTACTGTACGCAGTAAAAATTGTGTTTTGACTTCAAGAGAATAAAACAAAACTGAAAAGAAATTTTTTTAAAATGCATAAAAAATTGCCTTTAAAGATTTATTATTATGCTAAATTGCATTTCATTTATGTAGTGTACAGTTAAAAGCTATTCGGATTAATCAAATTCCAGTTTAATATGGTTTGGATTAGTGAGGTAAATGTATTGAATTGTAATTAAAAGACTACTAACATGGTCAATAATTGAGCAGATGCAGATAAGTGCATCCGGCATAAAGCCCTCGTTGCATAGAGATACTATACGTCATAATAAAAATAAATAAATAAATAAATAAAAAACAAGTTTCTGAGCAAACTAAAAAAAATTTGGCTAAGTATCGACTTTTATTACATTTCCCATTACGAGTCGGGCATTGTATGAATTAGCCAGAAAATATGATAAATATGGCTTAATATTCAATAATTTATCACATTTACCAATTTTTGTGGTGATTGGGGACAATCACCGGGTTTATCACATTTACCGTAACTAATGTAAAGAGGTAAGTTGAGTTATTAGAATGCTCAGGTTAACAGGTTAAAAGGCTGCCTACTAGGTTTTGCATTAACTTTTTATTTCACTGAATCGTTTTTTTTTCTTTCTAGAATTGATATTAAAAGATGATTGACTCACATTAAATCAAGCTTAGTTTTACCGGATTGAAACCACCTGAAATGCTGTATTGTTTTAATTAAGAGCCTAAGTCTAACAAGAGAATAGAGAAATAGACAGCAAGTGTTGTGAATATGATATTGGTTCGCGGAAAAGTAGGTTCGTACCATTTGGGACGAGTCACTTACAAATGTCAGATTTTATAGTTTTTTAAATTGTTCTCGAGCTTTCAGATCCATAAAAGCTAAAGGTTTAGATTAATTAAAACCTTATTATTTGCATTCTTATAATTACTTCAATTTGTATTGTATTTCATTTCATTTTGTCGTTCAGTGTTTCAAAGCGGTATGGAAATTTCAAAATGCCAATATTTGTTCGTCTTGTTAGCAGATTTTTAACAGTTTGTTCAATAAAATTTGTTAGAATGTAAATATATATATATATATATATATATATATATATATATATATATATATATATATATATATATATATATATATATATATATATATATATATATATATATATATATGTGTGTGTGTGTGTGTGTGTGTGTGTGTGTATAAAACAAAGAGAACAAAAAAAATTAGCATCAGAAGAAATTGTTTACACGTGTATATTCTTATGTATATTTCACAATCATTCATCGGAAATCTTTCTTGGTTCCTTGCAGAAAACACGTTTATAAAAACAAAAGTTTAAGCACAATGCATCTATGTTCTACAATAATCCATTCTTTGTTTATTTCCTAAACCCTTAAAAAAGCGTATATAGGATAATTTTACAATGGACGATTGATTAAATCCCCGTACTGAATTTGTTAAATAATACACTACGCAAGAACAATTTTTAAACACGAATAGAAAGCTTTTTTACTCGTTTTTTATATGATTTACTTCTTTTTTTTTTTTTTTTTTTTTTTTTTTTTTTGCATACACAACTGAAAATCAATATTTCGCCTAAAGCCTCTACCAATATATTAACATATTTCATCTCTTGCTACATCACCATACATACATCACCGTTTCATCGGAGCATTCAATAAGCAATATTGTTGCATCCAGAATTTGAATAATGGAACAGAAAAACATGCTTACCGCTTGTATCATGAATGCATAAATTACTTAAAGCAAAATGCATCATCTTTTACTCGCTGCTTGTCATCAGGAGTTGCATTTTTCATTTCGTGTAATTAAGAAATTTGATGAGAAAGCGAAAACAGTGACAGGTGTTGGTATCTGTTACATAGCTTAAGGAAGCATTCAAGCCGATTTGGATCTTTTCAGGTAAATGATTTATGGCGAGTAACATCGAAACATCAGGCTGCGAAGTATATTTTATTATTAATGCTTAATTTCCGTACTTTCTTTTTATTGATTTTAGCTTTTTTTTCGAAGGAAACTGATGACGTTAATGAAAAGGTATAATTTCGCAGAGAGGCAAATAATGAGAAAAATGCGAGGGATATTATGACGCTATAATAGCGCTTCGTGCGATTACACTCAAAAGCTAAATTTAGGCAAGTTTTGGGAAGTGCGACATTTTTGCCATCAAAAGTTTATGTCAACATTAGTTGGTGTAAATTTTTATTTTTCAGAAGAAATTGGATATATGTGTGCTTGTTTAAAACGTGTAGTCGTGAATAGTTTTTAGTTGCGCATGCCATGCAGACTTGATTCCATTATAGCAACAGTTCACTATTCTTTATGTTTCGTTTTTATTTTTGCTCGTAATTAGCTAATTTAAAAATTGACCAGTATTGAATTCATGATTGTGCTGATTATGAACTAGCCAAGTCAGGGTATTTTTTTATTAACACACTTTTATTAACTTCACCTGCATGTATCGTGCAACTGAATTTTGCAACTCATATTTCGTCCAATTCCTGCCATCGGATTTTTTGAAATTTGGCATGCAACCTCAGATTTTATGACAATGCAATATCCTATAATTAAATCAATTAATCATTTATTAATTTTTAGTTTGTTCCAATTTTAATCAATATCTTTGCATACATCCACTAATATGAGAACGAAAAATGCTTCCAAAAAGTAGAAATAAATATCGATTGAAGCCCCTGACTTTTCTGCATGAGATAAAATTTGTTCCAATAATCCAAAAAAAAGGACATTATTAACTTGTTTTTAACTAATATCATGCCAAAATATAGGTCAGACTTCAAATAAAAATGCATTGTTGATCATGATCATTTTTGAACTATGATTTTATTAAAATGCATCCAAAAAGTTTAAAGTAATAGAAATACGGTTTCCATATACACATACATTGATGACTGGTATGGATTAGCTGGATTTGTTAAATTAAGAATCTTTATGCAAAACAAGTAAAATTTCAAAAAAAAAAATAGAAAATAAGATAATTGTTTAAAAAACTTTAAAAAAAAAATTTGAAAAAAAAAAAAAAACCACTCTTTTGTAGCAATATGAAAAAAGAAGTAAAAAATAATCTTTGAATATTAATTTTGATAAAATAATAGACCAAACAATTTCCTTAAATATAAAAAAAGCTTGGGCTGCTTCATATCAGTTGTCTTAAATATCTTCCACTTGTTTTCCTTGCAAAAATCTAAATAGACAACACCATACGCTTTTTTTTTACATTACAGTTAATTTTTTGTTCAAATACTTTTTATACTTAACATCCAAGGATTATTCTTTACTTTTTACTTCATATTGCTACAAAAGAGTTTTTTTAGATTTTTAAACCATTACTCTTACATTCAACTTTACACTTTTATAAGGCACATAACTTCAACTTCAATCACGTGTCTAAACAAAAGCACAAGATTAGCAGAGACATTTTTTAAAGTAGGGTGACGACTCTAGTAATTGGCACTTCAAGAGTTTGTCCTTAAACTTACCTCTGGTTTTCATTACTTAGAAAAAAAAATATTCACTTGCAAAGATTTTTGTATCAAAGAATGCACATCTGTGCATCTATTTAGTTCACTAAAAGCAAAAATATTTGAATTGATATTTTTTTATAAATAAATGTAATTGGCACCTAATACCCCTGTGTGTGACACCTTGTGATACAGTAATTAGCACATGTTAATAGAACTGGAAAATCACTTTTTTTTTCACTTTAGATTACATACAAAGTTTATCATCATAAGAAACATAATTAATGTTAATTTAAAGTAGGTAATTTTACATACATTAATATTAAAGCAGACATTTTGATGTTGAAAAAATATTTCAGAGAAATTAAAATAAATTTGGAGTGTTGCGTGGAAAAAAAACTTCAAGATTATTGCTGTTTCATTTGTTGGTATGCAATTTTGATTTTACGAATTACAGCTGTTTCTACAGAAAACGGAACATTAACTCGATGGTTCTGGGGGACTATAAGATATGAAAGAATTATATATATATATATATATATATATATATATATATATATACATATATTTGCATATTTGCTTCTCTTAAAATTTAACAGCATATTCTGTAGGATTCAAATCAATAGCAGAACCCATTTAATATAGTTGCTGCAAAAGTATCAGAAATCAAACTAGTGACATATTGCACAACACATTAGGGTTTTTAGGTACATGTGCCAATTACTGGAGACTAGCAGAACTGAAGCTCCACTTAATGGCATCCATCGTTACTTTAAAAATCCAAAAAAGGACAAAAATATACTCCTACCCACTCAAAGTCAGATTTTAATGGATAGATACGCATCCTTCCCTTAAGCCAGAGAAGAAGCTTTTGCAACAAAAATGACTGATTTGACACAAGCCACAATTTTTTCTCTTTCCTATGCACTGCTACCAATTAGTAATATACATTCAAGTTGTAATCTTTAAATTAAATGTACGTTCAGTTGGTATATGGCCTTCTACTTTTAGAAGATTGGATACAAATCTTATTTTATGATATTTTTGTTGGAAGTGTCAATCACTGGTGAAATGCCAATTACTGGGGGTGTTACCCTATGTAATGGATTATTTTTAACATTAATCACAGATGACCTATTAGCTTCAAAGAATACACCATTTTTAGGGTTTTTCAATGTTGAAATCGCTACACTCGTGTCCCTTGTGATTGTGCAAGCAAATATGCAACTGTAGCGCCACCTATCACTCAAAAGCTACTCTAACCAAAAATGTACAACAAGCACCTGAATAAGAAGACTCATAATTCGAAAGGATGGATTTAATATCTATCACCGATTCCTTGTAATTACGTTTTGAAAACAGACAGTCTATTTTGGAACTTCATTTAGTTTAATTGAAATTTATGGCAAAAAACAAAAGCTATCCCGAAGCGTACCATTTCCCTAGGTCAGCCATTATCAATTAGAAATATATTTCATCGAACTAAAAAAAGATAAATCTACACAAATGGGTAGTCCTTGCAGTTACTATCATTTGTATAATTGATTTGAAAAATAGCAACACTGATGCTACGTGATGTTTTGTGCACGTACGTAGGAGATGTAGGATATTACTATGAAACAAGCGTGTTCATGTTACGTTTTTTTTTTTTTTTGTCAAAAACAAAGGTTTCAGGTTGCGCTTCTTAATTCAATGTCTTTTCATCATTTTCAACAATTATTCAAGGTTCATACAAACATTCGAGGCTCTAACAAAAAGACCAGCTCGATCATTTATGTTAAGTTTAAAATAGAAAATCTGTAGCTTGGCCCAACGTCAATAACCGTTATTGGCAACGCAAACCGACTCTACTCATCTCTTTTTCAACAAATGGCACTAGTTAGGCCACAGTCTATCAGGAGTCAACTTATCACATCCAGAATGAAAAATCAACACTAGATAATACCAGAGTGTTCACAAGACCTCAGGTAAGACTAGTTTATAGTGCTAACATTAAGTTCTACAAAATATGGATTTTTCATTGACTTTTTCTTATTTCGCATTTATTGGATCACATAGTTTTGTCTCAAATAATTTGAAATTAAAAAGCATAAAGAATGATGACAAAAATTTACTTTAGATCTATCTGTTAAAAGATCTATTTCCGTATCTTAAAAAGATATTTTTATCTGCTCATTTCCTTTTAAAAAATCCTAATTTGAAGACATAAACTATCATAATGCTTTCAAAAACTGTAGAAGAAAGCAGCGCAATATTGTTCTCCTGGTTTAGTCCTTCTTTTCCATTTAAAACAGCAGTCTCGTAAAAACACTTTGAGCCCTTTTATTCACGTGACTCAGGTTCTTATGGGAGTAAGTCACGAATTCTTCGACGAAAGGAAAAGAAAATATTAAAACAATTGCGACCCTAATTGAGTGTCATGACAAAAATATTTCGTCGGTTTTCTTGTTAATGTACTTTTTTTTCTTTCGACGACCGAGAGCATATTTTTTTTTGGTTACACTGAGCTAAACATATGCAATGTATGTAAAAATGGGAGCCATTTTTGACGTATCAAAATGATCACATGCCATTATTCAATTTCGATTTTGTGTAGTTAATAGTTTATTAAGAGAACTATGTCTGTGAATATTTTAAAATAAATGTAATGTGTAGCAAAACAGCTAAAAATGAGAAAATGTAACAATAATTTGAAAAAAAAAAAAGAAAACACTAGTGTTTAAATGAAAAAAGAAATCGTGGTTGCCATTCACTGAAAGGATTACTTATATATTCTCTTTCAATGGTTTATATCCATTTGCAAACTATAGTGGGTTCTTACCTAGTTATTAGGTTTTATAAAAAGTGTTTTTTTTTTCTTTACACACATTGTTTGTTATTTAAAGAAGCATACTTATATTTTATGTTCTACACACAATACAAGTTGCAACAATTAAGAAAATGGGTTATCTATGTCAGATTTCTTAGCAATTAAATTCTAGATTTGAGTAGCAAATGAATGCATTGCATCAGTAAACAGTGAGCCAACTGGCAAAGCCAATACTGCCAGACTATTAGCACAAAAGTCGGATCTCCATTTTTTAAAATTAAAATTGAGTAATTATCACCAAGTGGTTCTTTGTCACATATTTCAACGAAATACAATGTTTTATATTCATTTGACTATGGAAAATATTTTTAAAAAAATTCTTAAAAAGTTGCATTCGAATCAAATACAAGGAGGCGCAAAACTTAAAACGGCAATTTTTCATTTTGAACTCAGCTGCAGATACGACTTTTGTGCTTAGCATGGCAGAATAGTTGTTTTTAAAATACACAATAACAATACAGTATGTAACAATAAACCTGTCTATAACGATGTTTTCTTTGGTCCCAGCAAAATGCAACATAAATAATCACCTGTTTATAACGATAACCTGTAAACTTTTTTTTTTTTGATTCCAACAGTATTGTTGTAGACAGATTAATCTATGTAATCAATGTATGAATCAATTTATTTGCTCAGAGTGCGAGTGGAGACATTCGATTTCAAAAAAAAAGAAAAGAAAAAGCGACATGCTATTAATACAAATTAAAAAGAAAAATAACAATACATATATAGATGTGTAAACGAAGTGTACGCAAAGTACTGTGTAAATGTCCCCCTTACACAGTAACATAATAAGAAGTTCAGAGTAACAATAAAATTTACCTCTTACCAAAATTCGTGACTAATGTTTCGAACTACGCAACCATATGTTTAAAATCTTCCTCTACATTCATAAAAAATGAATCTCCACCCTCGCTGCAGGAGCAATCAATATCTTAAGACAGCAAAACATTTCCCCGCGAAACACAACGAGTATAATCAATTTAATAGATTAAGCTTTATAAGAAATAGGATTTTCTTGTAAGAAGACCGCGGCCATTTTGTTGAAATAGAACTGTCATACTCTAACTGAATCATTCTTTCATTTTTATTCTAAGGATACACGTGTCTAACTTTTTTTTCCATGGACTTACAGAACAACGTCTCAAGATATACATTAATAATTTCAACCGAAGTCTCTTAGGTTTAGTTCGTTTTTGAAGTTTGAGAAACAACAATATTTTCTATTTCATATATTGAACGTGATGTTTTAAGCGTCTTGTGTTGGAGATTGTTTGGGGTTTTTGAAACTGAAGATCCTATTACTGTGAGAATTTCAGGAATAGGAAGCCGACTGTTTGCTGAAAAGCATATTGAAAACTTTATTTAAACATAAAACCGTATTGGATTCACTCTTGCGAGATTGTTACCTGACTCTTACTGTTGAAATCATGCTTCTTCTTTAAGCCATCTTATGAGAAAAGTTGTCTCCAAAGCGCAAAAGGAAAAATTCCTTGCAAAGCGTTAAAAGTATCGCGTCTTTCAATTATTTAAAAAAATATTTTGAACAGTTTTTAAGGGGTACTTGCCACCGTCTTCATTTGCGTTGTTGTAGAACAATTATCTTGGAATAAATCTCAAATTGAAAATCTATGCTTAAAAACAATTTTCAATGATCATATTGATAGTTTCAATAAAACATGAACTGTACTGAGTTCAATCTCGTAACTTGTTCACTTTAATTTTAGTATACAAATTCATGTTTCATATCTAAGCATTTTCCCGGGAAAAAATGTCTCCAAGTACATTAAGAAATTTTCTTTACAATTTGTTTAAATCAGTTTTGTGCCTTTCAATTATTTCGATGATCTCTTGAATATACACTACTACCGTTATTAATGTAACTAATGTTGGAATAAATGTCCTGTAATGCAACATAAATTGAAAATGCAAGCTTGAACAACTTTCAAGGAGTGGGATATATTCATATTTTCTTGAATTACTCATTAAAATGCTAAGTCAAAGTTTTATGCGAAATAATTTTTCTCTCTGTGAAATTCTGAAATTGCTTTTCATCCCTTAACTATATTTTATCTGCATATATAAAATAGCTTGTCCTGACTGACAATCAACGCACAGCCAAAATAACTGAGGCTAGAAAACTGAAACTTGGAACATTGTTTTATTTTATAACGTAAGCGCGTGCTAAGACAGAATTTTTGAAAATTTCAATTTTAAGGGGCTGAAACGGGATGGGGAATGTTGCGCACTAAAATGTGAAATCCTCAAGAATGGGCTTGAGTTCAGGGTCGAACCAGGTATTGAAAAATTCGAAATTTTACGAGGATCACGAATATTTCAGCCTCATCCACACAAAACGTTAATTATTGGAGATATTACTTAAAAACTCAATTATACGTGAACTGGAACATACGTCTATGCCAAGAAATGGTCAATTTTTTTTTCAATTTTTGCACCGTTTTAAAGCCCCTCCCCCCCCCAAAAAAAAATAATAATCATTTAAAAAATATCGGCTAGGACTAAAGCCGTGGACATCGAAAATGACTACAAAAAAGTTAAAAATGTTCGAATAAAATATTAATTTATTTCAAAAAGAAATTTCTTCCTCCACTTTTTGCGCGAGATTAATTTTAGCTTGAACAAAAGCTGAATAATATTATTTGTTTGCAATTTCTTGTTTGAGTATCTATAGAAGTAAAATTTATAGCAATCTGTTTTTAATGCATTGAGGATTTATCTGTAGTAGGGCATTTAAAATATATTTCCCTTTTGATTAGGTTTTCGCAAGTCGATGTTTTCATGTACGGTTAAAAAAAAATGTGACTCTTACTGGTTATGTTAATGCAAGGCTTCGCTTGATACGCGTCTTATCATCATTGATAAGACGCGTATCAAGTGAAGCCTTGGTTAACGTTACTTTTAAGGGTGAATGATATTTCTGTTTTAATGGCAATATTGAGGAATATTTCTCTTATTTAATTTATCTTATTTTCTTTTTATAATAGGTGTTTTTATGCTATTAGACTCATTCCAATGAATATTTTCAAAACTATTCCGGGGATATTTTGATAATTGAGAATTTGGCGTGATCGTCTCATTTTTGGTGCAAATAATTATACTTTGGCAACCCTGCTGATTTATAGTAGCCCTACGTCAATAGATGTTTCCGTTCGCTTTGTTTAGATTTGCAATGAAAAATACCTCGCGCTGGCGCTGAAGCCAAAAATTGACGCCAATGAAGAAAGATCGCCAGGTTCCTAATTATCGAAATATCCCAACTATTCCAGACGTGAGTTTTGAAGGGCGGTCGACGCTCTTTTAAAACTGTTACCTTTATTATATCGGAGATGCGGTTTTTTTACCTTACAGGTACGTTACGGCACATTATTAATCTTGGCGATTGTTTTTGTTTAACTTATTGTTAGCATGATTGATTAAACTTACGTGGAAACTGCTTATTTGGCAAAACCATGCATTATTTTGTCACTGTGCTTTTTTTTTTTTTTTGAACAAGAACTGAAAATTCGCCAAACAGACATTAAACAATCCTTTAACGTGTTAAATTATTTACAAAATGAATATATCGATTCATAAATAATGCGAACGATCCATTAAAATAGAAATTAGAGGAGATGGAGCAAGCATGACGACGATGTAAGCATATTTTAAAAAACATTCTTACACGTCTAACATTTTACGGGGTACGGGATTTGTTTTTTGCACAGATGTACCATGTTGTTTAAGTTTTCGTTGGAACGACTGGATCACTGATCGGTCAGAGTTCACTTCGCTCGCTAGGCGAGTTTGGCGATAAACAATAGAGCTGCGAGACTATTTTACAGTTTGAAAGACCTGTTAATGTAATTTAATGTATTTTTTGTCTGTTTGGCAAAATACTTAAATTGCAAGTAAATGTCTGTAGGATTTTAAAGGGTGTTTACACATATAAAAAAAAGAAGGAAAGAAAATGATTAGTTTACGTCATAGGTGGCAGAGGGATTCCTTTTGATCAAGTGATATTTTTTTCTTGAATTAGATCGCTAATCGATTGCAGTTCATATCACTCGCTAATCGACTGGGTTACGATAGCGGGGTCACATGGCGAGGTTGGCGAAACACGATAGATTTGCGGACTTTTTTTGTTTTGTTTATTGGAAGAAACATTGTTAATTAAAGGAAAAAAAAAGAAAAAAGAAAAAAAAAAGTCCGCTCCACTTGCAACAGGGTTGGGTTCCGGTAGCGTGGTCGCTTGACGAGTTAAGCAATAACAGTAGGTGGAGGATTATTTTAAGTTTTAAAGCAACTTTACGTGTAACTTAATGTTCTGGCGAATTGCTTTGAAATTCAAAGAAACGTTTGATTTGTTTTCAACGGAATGAAATGTACTACCTTTTCTTTTTCTTTTTTCTGACGACGATTTTCGAATGTCCCACACGAGTATTTTTTTCTTTTTTGTAAATAAGACAGATGGATAGCTAATCAGTCGGAGTTTGCTCCGCTCGCTAACAGCTGGGTTTCGGTAGCGTGGTCACTCGACGATAAACAATAGAGTTGCGGAATTATTTTACATTTTAAAGAGGTAATTTGATGTTTTTTTTATTCGGCGAAACATTTTAAATTACAGAAAAAAAAAAACGCTTTACTCACTAAAGAGCAGGGTTACGGTAGCGTGGTTGCTTGGCGCGTTAAGCGATGAATTATACAGTTGGTGGGTTATTTTATGTTTTAAAGCAACAGTAAATCTAATTTTATGTTTTTGTGAGTAGTTTTAAATTCCAAAAAAACTTTAATAGTTTTTTTGAAAATGTGTGTACGCATTTAGTTGAAAAAAAAAATTATCATTTCTCATCAATGGGAGGGGTAGAGGGTATATACAGGGTCCATTATGAAAGTAATGAACATTTACTGGCAAAATATATTTATTAAACGTAATTTGTACAAATGTTCAATATTCTTCAAAATACATTCCTCCTGCATCAATACACTTGCAGAGCCGTGTTTGCTGCACCTAAAAGGCACCCTGAAACTCTTCCAAGGGAATGCCTCTCAGGAACGTTGTAACATGGTGTTGGATGTTTCCCAAGGTTCCCCAATGTTTTCCTTTCTTCTCTCTCTCTCTCTATTGAGTCGCGGAAACAAAAAGAAGTCACATGAAGCTAAGTAGGGACTGTAAGGTGGTGAGGGATCACCGGGGGGGGGACATCGATAACGGGGTTCGTTGGCGACCTCCTCCTGGCTATCTTTGAATGCCTTGTGCCACTTCCCAGACTGTGATCTTGAAATGCAATCGTCCTTGAAGGCTTCTTGCAGCATCTGGAATGTTTCGGTTGCATTTTTTTCCAAACCTCACGCAAAACTTTATGGCGTATCATTGTTCAAGCGAACGCTCCATTGTGTTATGTTACAAAAGTTGAAAACATACTTCAAGCGGAGGCACTTATCTCCGCTCACACTGCTCGAAAGAAACTGACGACTGGGATGCATTGAAAGGGCATATCCCGCACCACATTTCCCAGCCAGTTTTACCGTGCTGCCATCTATCGTCGCGTCAGAATAACATTATGGTCATTACTTTCATAATGGACCCTGTATATATTTTTAAATTCAACGGACTTCCTTAAAATTCTTAGCACGGGCATCACCATCCGGGTGCTGCTAGTTTGCTTATATGTTGATATGGTTTCATTTGCAAACTATATTTTTGAATTAAAAACCAGTTTGGTATTTAGCTTTTAAAGCTTTTTATCTAACTATCCGGCAACACCTTTAAACCCTAGCAAGGTATGAATTTTTTTGAGACGTCTACAAATGGCAGTGTTAAAAACATCTTTATATTTCTAACCTTTAACTGTTTTTTTTTTTTTTTTTTCGTGATTATTCTATAGTGCTTTCTTTTAATTTCTAGGTTTATAATTATTTGGAAATTGCAGTAAGGAATTGTTTTTCGCATTATTAATTAACTGCAATGTGTATTCCAGTGAAAAAAGGGATCCGCTTTTATGGTTGTGTGTCAACAAATAAGTGACCTGAAAAATTTATGCTGTACAAAAATAGTTTAGATAATTAAGATAGCTATCTAGGAATTTTAATCCACAGTGCTTCTATTTTGCATCGTTCCTCACAAATTTCATTATTTATCTTACATTAGTTAGCATAAAACAGAAGAAATACTCCTAAAGTGATGAATAATTATATAAGATTAATTGACAAATGCTAATAAAAGAAATTCAGGTTCAAAATGTAGTAGCATAGTTCAAAGTTATTCTGATATTTAAGTTAATTGAGCCACAACAGAGATGAGATTCAAAATAAATTATTGTAAAAAAATTAGTAAAACTTAATGCCTGAAGAACTCACATATTTACTTTGCATAAAGCAATTTTTCTCATTTCTAATAATGCTTTGATTATTACAGTTCAGTAGCTGCAATTTCAACAACTCTAAAAATGGCTTTCGAACAGTAACTTCAAAATTAATGAAGGGCACAATTATCTATGTAAGTATTATCAACTGTTTTTAAAATTACTGGCTACAAAATGTATTTCATACTGATTCCTGGAGAGAACAACAGCAGATGTACTAGTTTGATGTTTTAAATATTTATTCATCTATATTTTTTTGAGTGTCAAATTAATAAAAGCTTTGAAGTAATGCACTAAAATGGTAAATTATGCAGAATTCTTTTTGTTTCTTCACTTTATTTTTTTGAGTGTCAAATTAATAAAAGCTTTGAAGTAATGCACTAAAATGGTAAATTATGCAGAATTCTTTTTGTTTCTTCACTTGTTTGTTTTAGTTCTTGTTTCGCATCTGAATTGGGGCAAAACTTGTATATTAACTAAAAAAAAATAAGTTTTTCTTATTATTATACAAAATAAAATACAAAACCTAAGCAAATCAACATATATTACATCTAGACAGAAAAAAAAAATATTTCGCCCTCTAAAAACGGAACATGCATATACAATGTTCGATGAAAGTACTATTTGTATTTGATCGTGTAGATAAAATATTCGTAATCAGTTTTCACAGAAGAATACTTAGACATCTGCTAATCTGTTAGGTATGTATTGATTTTTCTCAGCAGGATTGAATCTCAAATAATGGAAACATTCCAGTCTTGGGCTATGTAATCTTCGAGATTGCTTTTGCTTTGACGTGAGATAAAACCACAATATTTTGCTCTTTTCATATGCAGTTGCTACCCTACATGCTCTATGATCTACGTTTTCTATTTTTCATCGGAAACTGCAAGCTTAAGGGTGAAAATAGGCATTGCATCTTTATTATTTTCATAAAAATGTCTGATTAAGGAAAATGTTCTTTCAAACGTTAAGAATACTTGAGGCGTTTAGCATCAAAAGCGAGGAAATCCATTTTTAAAATGTTAGAGGGTAGAAAAAAATATTTTCGATCTGTCCGTTTAAATTTTCTAAAGTAATTAATTTTTGCTTGGCAAAATCTTGGCGTGCGGCTTTTTTTTTAAGCTTACTTCTCCAGTAAAAGTAAGAGAAAGACGAAAAAAGCATGAAAGAAGGATTCATGCACCTTGAAAATATTACAAAAAAAAAAGTCAAAAATAAAAATAAAATAATTTAATATATATCGAAAAATTAAAAATTGGAAAGTAGGGTATTGAGATAGGAAAAAATGTCTGTTGGTCTGTCTGCCCCCCCCCCCCCCCCCCCGCTAATAACTTTTGAGTGAATAGTCCGAGTCGAACATTTTTTTTTTGTTCGAAAGATCTCGGCAATGACACCTCACTCCTATATTTCATACTAGCAAAAATACCCAGCGTTGCCTGAGTCAGTAATAATTATGAAATCGTTACTTGCTTTTGTTTTCTGTTTTAAGTTAAAGAATTTAAAACACATCTTTTTGACGTGATTAAAAATCAAGTTTCTACCTTAGCCATAAAACCAAAATAGCAATAAGTATAAAGAACAAAGTAGTATTGATTTAGAAACGAAAGCACTATATTTAAGCATATACAAATTTCCAAAACATGAAATTAATCTTCTCGTGCTTAAAAAGATTAATCTCTTGATACTTTTTTTTTTAACATGGAGTATAAAACGTTCTCTGTATGGCTATTGAAGTGCGAAGTTTAAAAAAAAATATAGCCGCGCACGTAATTCCCTTATACTTGCTTTAGTTATTTCGGGAAATTTCAATCATTTTCTCTTGGTGCGATTTTACCGAATTTGCTTGAATCGTTTTGGGATACCTTCGATGACGCTCCCCCCTTCTTTCCTTACTTTGTAAAACGGTATGATATTAATTTTCGTTGAGATATTATCGCCAGGTGCTGAGATACTTTTGGTCGCCATAAAATGGCGCTAAAGAGTTTCATCCGAAATGTTTCCAAAATAAGTAGTAAAATTTGGCGATTGTTTGACATTGTGCAAAAAGGAAAATTAATGGAAGTTTTTGGGCTGTTTATGGATTTGCCTAATTTAGTTTCAGGATTATTTAACACAGTAAAAAAAGTTTTTTAAAGATTCTTTGATTGGCGATATTTTGTTTACATGGTGAAAGCTGAGAAACATTATGACGTAGTCTTCGGCTTCAAAAACAGCGACGTTGAAAAAAACTGCCAAATGCATCAGCTACGGAAATCTGGTTGATATGATAATGAGTAAGTGTTCAATCAGCATAAATATCAATAAAAACCATTAATTACATTAAAGTTCCGTTTAATTGGAAAATGATCAGCCAAATCATGTATTATTTGCCAATCTTGTGCAAAAATATTACTTCAAGATTTGACTTGAGAAAAGCCTTGAACAGTCACGAAAAGCAAAGATAGCCAACAATACAACAATTGTCGCTATCGACAGGGAGTTGAGATGATACACTAAATACTGTATTGAGTTGAGGAAAGCCTTTGAACATGGAACTAAAAAGCTCATAACTCGTTTTTTATTCTACTTAGAAATTTCGAATAGGTGTCATCTTCAGCAGAAAAATCAGAGCTTTCGATGGACATATAATGTAACTATGTGCAAGTATTTTTTCATTCCTATATTAGAGAATTTATACGAAAATTGTATTTTATTGCCCCCAAGGGGGTTTTGCCCCCATAACGGGACGAAAACTACCTTATGTGTTATTCTGATGCATAAGCTATATTATTGTAAAGTTTCATAAAAATCCGTTCAGTAGTTTTTGCATGAAAGAGTAACAAACATCCATACATCCATACATCCATACAGACAAACTTTCGCATATATAATAGTAGTAAGATTTTGATTTAAGCTATTTTTAGCACGCTTTTATTAGCTTCACTTGTATGTATGTATGTATGTATGTATGTATGTATGTATGTATCTTGTAACGGAATCTTGCAGCTCAAATTTCGCCCACTTCCTGCGATCGGATTCTTTTGAAATTTGGAACGCGACCTCAGACCCGATGACAATGCAATATTCTATAGTCAAATTAATTAATTAACTCTTTTGATTGTTAGTTTCCTCCAATTTTAAACAATATTTTGGCATTAATCCAACAATGAAAAAGGAAAATTTTAAAAAAATACATTAAAAAATGCTCGCAAAAATTATCGAAAAAATCTACAAAAACCTTTAATTTTTCTGCATCAGACAAAATTTGTTCCAACGTTCTAAGGTAATTAGAACATGAAATATAATTGTTTTTAACTAATTTCATGCCAAAATTTAGGCGAGCCTTTAATTGGAAATTCATTGCTGATCAGACCATTGTTGAACAAAACTTTTATTCAAATGCATCTCAAATTTTCAAAGTAATATAAATATGATTTCCGCAAACATACATCGATGACTCACAGTAGTCTCCCATCAAGGTGCCCTTGTCTTAACTTTAAGATATTACCTCGCACTCGTTTTATAAATAATTTCGTCAATTAAGTCCCAATCTGATTCAAATTTTCATATACCGCACAAAAAAAAAAAAAAAAAAAAAAAAAAAAAAAAAACTTTACCTGATAATTCTTTAACATAAGACTAAAAAACAGAAAAATAAAATAATAGTTTAAAAAATTAAAAAAACACGCTTTCGTAGCAAAATGAACTAAAATGTGAAAAATAATCTTTGGAGGATAGTAGTTGACCAATCACTTAATTTTAATGCAATACAAAAAAGCGTGGGGGGCTTCTTATCATTTGTCTTGAATTTCTTCCATTTGTTGTCCAAGCAAAAATGTAAATAGACAGCACCCCACGCTTTTTTGTATTACATTAAAATTAAGTGATTGGTCAACTACTATCATCCAAAGATTATTTTTCACATTTTAGTTCATTTTGCTACGAAAGCGTGTTTTTTTAGTTTTTAAAACTATTATTTTATTTGTTCAATTTTGAACAGTTCAAAAAAAAAAAAAAAAAAAAAAACTTAACATTAGCGCCTACGGGAAAATTCAAAGCGATTCAGAACTGTGAGGCGAATTTGCTTCAAACTTTGTAGGAAAAAGTTTATGGTGACAAACTTGTATATGAAATATCTTTTTGATTTGAACAATTTTCCGTTCAATTTTGAACGGTTCAAATCCTTTAACATTAGCTCCTACGTGGAAACTGAAAGTCAATGCAGATTCCGTACTTGAATGCGGTTTACTTCAAACAAATTTTTTTGAAAATAGCTCTTGACGACTAACTCCAGACTCCAACTCCGAGAATTTAGGGTCATCTGATTCCGACTCCGACTCCTGTGCCCGACAATTAGGAGGACTCTGACTCCCCGACTTCGACTCTGACTTCGTAGCTTTGGCAAAAATTTATACACGGAGGACAAATGACTGACTCCGATTCTTGGATATTCGACTCCGACTCCTTTATCCAAAAATGAGATTGACTCCGACTCCGACTCCACAGCTATGATTTTAACTGTGAAATAATTATTGTTAATATGACTTATTTTTATTTTCGCGCTAAAGTTTTAATTTAGGTATTCAGTTTTCGGCGGATATACTGGAAGTCATTTATGTTTATACATAAAGATATGCGCAGACGATTTCTTTTTTTTTTTGACAGTGAAAATTATTTCTTTAAGTTGACATTTTATTGTTTTTATTTATTTTGGTAAGTGCATTAATTAATTTAAAAAAAAAAAAAAATTGGCAATAGGGGAAAAAGAAATGATTATTTTTTTCTTGATATGATGTTTATTTTATTTTAATAAGATAATTAATTTTAATTATTATTTTTTCGTTTTGAAAGCTGTTAAAGAATGTTTTTTTAATGGAAAAAAAGTGAATTAGTTGCTTTGTTTAAAAGGTGCTGCTATTTTATTTGTTCGTTTATTTATTTATTCTTTTACGCATCTAATTTGTTAGATGAGTGAGGAATATTGTAATCCTAGAAATCAGCTTAAAATATTAAAAAAATAAGTTTGAAACAATTTGCGATTTTAGCTATTTTTGAGAATATTGATCTGGTACTAGTAGTATGGGTATGCGGGGAAGTAGGCTCGTTTAGTTCTAGACGGAACTTCTTGTTGCTTTCCCGTTAAAACAGTATTTAATAATTATTTCCAGGATAAAAATAATTTTGGTGAAAATGGATTGATCTTTCTGTTTAATTTACTCTGAAATTTTAACTTAAAAACACATTGTCATATTGTATCTCAATTTTCGGTCTTGTATTAATTAGCCTGTTAATTAAAAATCTTAATTGATTCAGTAATTTATTATAATAATTCTGCTATTGTTACCGCTTGTTTTCCACTGGCAGTTCAGTAAGCAAATGAGCTGAAACTGATTTTTGACATTTTTTTTCCAAACTGATAGCATGAGATTCACTCTTAACATTTTGGAGAATGAAAATTGGCCATGAAGTATCAAAAATTAGAAAAAAAAAACATTTTAAAATACAGGGGTTCAACTGAATTTTCTACAAAATCCTTTATTTAATCTATGCTGTAAAAGAGTACTATGTAAGGAGTAAGGTTTTGGCAAATCAGTACTCATGAAATTTGTCACGTCTTGTACAATTATAACACATATATTATAAAAATATTATAAAAACTTCTCATGACTGAATATGCACTGTGCAGTTTTGTTGTAAACTATTTGGAACAAGTACATAACTTTGCTCAAATTTTTAGCTCAAATCAGAGTAACTAAGACCAAATTTATCTCCATGCCGGGAATAGGGGGCCCACGGACGGTTGTACCTACGGACGTTGGCCAGGAAATTCCGGGTATCGTCGAGAGAGATCCCAATTGGGGTTCAAGGTGTGTGTCACAGCTCACTTCAGTTCCCCAGAAAGTTTCAACGCCATCAAACGAACATTTAAGATTCTATTACATTTTTTTCGGTTTTAGTAGGATCTAAGTAAAAAAAAAAAAGCATGAGGTTTTTTTTTTCTTTTCGTCCGTCGTGGCTTGTATTATTCATTTTTGTTGTAGTTATCATGATTCCCTATATTTTGAAGGTTTTGTTTCTGTTTTTTAATGTTGTATAACTGTTGTCTTGTCGATGTGACTGGCTTGCAAAACCGAAATGGCGTACCTTTGTACCCAAGGACACATAATAATATGTACCCCTGGACAGATAAGTTAGGAGACCTGAGGCCCGTGTAAAAAAATAAATTTTGTATTTTTTGACTCATTTTAATTTTCACTTCAAACTTTCAATATCTTAACCCTGCATATGATTTTGAACAGTTTTGCAATTGGAAATATACATATAAGGCTAACGGTTGAAATAAAGGTCTTGCAGGTTAAAACGGAACACCCGGTATACGTAGGCTGCATTCATATATTTATTTTATTCATGAGCTATTGCATTTTCTTTTCCTTGCCTCTCAATCAATACAAAGAAAAATCAATCAACTCAGGATCATCGCAAAAAGAGCTAGCCTGAAGATATTACTGCACAAAGAATGAGAACTGCATGGCAGAAAATATATTAGGTACACAACATTCAGTCACAACGATCCTGATTACTAGAAAGTGGACGTGGATAATTTCCTGAATCGGCGAATTCAATTCCGTACATGCGTGTGTCGAGATTATTTTGATGAAGCTTACTGAATACTAAGTAAACGATATGACAGTACAGTTGGAAATCCTTCATTTAATGGCTTGGAAAAACGCTGCTCAAATCACCCATAGAAATGACCATTATTAGGAGCTAATACAAGAGATAACAATCAATGCTGGGTGTTGGTCAAAGTACTAATTTCGATTCAGTGTTTCTTCTTTCCAGTAAAAGCATCGATGGCGAGGAAAAAAAATGCCGTTAATGTTTATTTATATTTTCCCTCACATTTTGGGCTTCTATATAATGGGACCATGTTTATTTTCGTTACTGTATAAGATTACGAAATGAATTAATTCTAACACAACAGAATATTTTTGATGGCGAAAGTATGGACGTAATTTTTCTAGTGTTAAGTAAAATCAGAAAAAAAATCAATATCTGACATAAATTACAGAATTTTCCCAGTGTTGAATAGTGAATAAGAAACAAAATAACATTTACTAAAAAAAATATTCTGGAGATAAGACAGATTAGTTTTGTTTTTTTAAGAGTGATAATTGACTTTGCTCCTCTTTAAATAAACTGGTAAAAAGTGTGTCTATTTTCCGGTTGTTTAAAAAAAAAAGCTACGAAGAAACAAAAGTTTTATAAATAGAAAAAAAGTCATCGATGTTTTTTTTTTAAATTAATATTTTCTAAGAGTTGATGTTTGAAAAAAAAAATCTACTGTAATTGACCAATTTATATTTGTTGTCATGCATATACATCCTCAAAGTCTTCAACACTTTGTTCGGAAAATCCCAACTGTATCACACTTTTGTCAATTATATTTCTGTCCCAGGATGAATTTGATGATTATATGGTGAAATCCAGCGGTAACGGAAGGACGGTTTTTACAAAAAAATCGATGGATTTCTGTCTGTGAGAATATCAAAATACATATTTTTTTCAAAAACTGATGCATAGACTTTTATACACATCCTGCTAAAAAGCCAAAGCCATGAATTTTTCGAAAGAAACTTTTTTTTTTTTAAATCGAATTTGCAAAACGGTAACGGAAGGAAATTTTTGCGACATGATTTTCACGCTATCATGTTCTCCCCAAAAGTTTAGCTAAACTCTAAATGGGAAAATTGTATGAAAATTAGAGCACATACGGGAATGTTCAATCATTACAATTTCACCTCTAGTTTTAAAAACCAATTATTTTAAGCATATAAATTATGCATTTGTTAAGGGTGACGGAAGGACGGTAATGGAAGGACAAGAAGTCCAAAGCAACTTGGTAAATTTCAACTAAAAGCATTTATTCAGCTAATACAGCAGTCTGAAACAATGATATCTAATGCATGAGTCATCTGTTACAGTTCTGAAGTCTTTAAATACTCAATAATTCTATCAGAATCAATAGCACAATTATGTTCTTTCTCAGAAAACATAAAGATCATTCCCACATTATTATGCATTCTCAAACAAGCTATTTCTATTCCTTCATCTTTTATATGAAGTACCTGTCCAATACTGCTGTTTGTTAATTTCTTTCCTCTCCATCCTACTGACAAATCTCGTCCAAACGTGATCCTTTGATCAAATGAATCCTTTTTCATATTCTTATGATTTGATGTTTTTGATGCAGCAGTATCTTCATTTTTAACATTATTTAAAACTGAGAGCCTGCTGTCTTTGAAGTGAAATCTCCTTCGATTTGCTGAAGTACTTACTATATTTAATAACATAACTTGTTGCAGAGTTCCGATAGTGCATATTTTCTGTGTCAGGATGAGAATGGATATAACTCCATCTTTGTGATAGTTCATCTTTGAGTTAACTGCTCTGTTCGTAGTACGTTTAACAGTTAAACCAGTGCTATCAACAGTCCTTTCCTTTGACTTGCGGCAACAAATCTGAAAGCAGTTTTAACATTGTATGGTTCCAATATAAATTTCAAGTTTGTAAGCAAATGTTTCGGCTTGAATTGGCTTGTCATATCACAAACATGTCATATCCAAATGATTTTCTCATTCATAGGAATTTTTCAGTGCAGTTTACATGATTTTCATCACATGCAATAGAAAAAATAAAATCACAAAACATTTTTTTTTTTAATTTCAGTAAAAGTTTATTTTTTAAATAAAGCACATGTTTGTTGAAATATTAATTATATATGTTTTAAATGCGACTATTAACTTCAAACAATAGGTTGCTTTCTACTAGCATTCTTAAATATTACATTGTATCAGCTTATACATAAATGTCCTTCCGTTACCGTATTTTTTTGTCCTTCCGTTACCATTAAAAAACATGTAAATTAAATACCTATTAAAATTTTAACTGTGCCTCCTTGACAAGGGACAAAATTCTGCTTTGCATAAAAAATATAAGTTTCTATACCCCATAGGTTCTTGGTAAACTAATTGAGATGTAATATTTCGGTAACGGAAGGACATCAAATTGTCACCACAGTAATGGACCTTTTTCATGTTTCAAATGAAAGAAATTCGAAATTACTTACCAAAAAGTATAACTAGACATTCAAAAGTTAAAAGTTAACCTAAATATTATTTGCTGATAATCAGTTTATCCAAATTACAGTATGTAACAAAACAGAGATTTTTTGCTTTGTAAAAACAAAAGAGAATAGGGTAGACCGACTAGTGAGTGAACACCACCCAGTGAATGAACAGCGCGTCATTTTTTTTAAAATAATATGCTTCCAAAAAATTTTTTCTGAATAAATTCACTACAAAAGCGTTCTTTATTGATATTCTAAGCTATCTGACACCTGATTGGTTACTTTGGATACGTATTATTTTCCTGGAAAACATTTGAAATTTTTACTGCCGTGAATCGTTCTTTCTCTCTTTCAAAACAATAAGACTGGTTTCGTGCTAGCAATTATTTTGATGCATATTATTTTTATCGATAAATTTTATTTTTTAACTCTACGAAAGAAAAATTAAGTATACATATATAGACTATGGATTTAAATTGTTTTAGTCAATGCAGAATGAGTAGACTTTCAGGTAGAGGGGTGTTCAGTCACTGAGTACGAAAAATTGCGAAAACCCAGTGAATGAACAATGGCAAAACTTATTTTGATTTAAAAATTAATTTGAAGTTTCTTTGAAATATTTTCATTTTCATACTTTTTACTTTCTTCTATATCTAATATGTAGAAAAAAGTATTGGATTCGTGCAAATTTTCGAATTTTGACGGATTTGAACGTTTTGAGTTGTGCTGAGTCCATTTCGACTATTTTTGGAAAATGTCTGTCTGTCTGTGTGTGTATGTGTGTGTGTGTGTGGGGGGGGGGGTGTGACCAGTTTTTTGTGGTCGCTCTATAGCAAAAACTACCGCATGAAATCGAACGAAATTTGGTACACATATGTGCCCTTATGTGATTTTGTGCCCATTGGTTTTTGGCGCGAATTCCTCCAAGGGGGTGGAGCAATTGGACGTTTTTTGAGTTACGCGTGATTGCTATTCCTCAGGAAGTAACTGGCGGAATCAAACAAAATTTAGTCCATATGTTGCCGGTTACAGGAACAGGTGCTGATTCAATTTTGGTGTCAATAACTCAAACGGGGTTGAGCTATAGAACGTTTTTTGTCGTCAATTGTGACTGCTGTATCTCAAGAAATAATGAACGGAATGAAAGAAAAATTTATCGGCAAGTAGCCCTTAGTAGGTATAAAAGCTGATTTTATTTTGGTGTCAGCAGCTAAAAAGGGGGTAGCGCAATCGCCCGTTCTTTTTTTCCATTGTGAGTGCCCTATCTCAAGAAGTAATGCTACGTTCTTCTTGAAATTTGGAATATATGTGAATCCATATGTAAACAGGCTTTGGTTCAATTTTGACACCAATCGCTCCAAGGTGCTGTTTTTTTTTTTTTTTTTTTTTTTTTTTTTTTTTTTGCGAATAAAAATAGCTTTATTAATGCAACAATAAGAAAGATAAATCGTAATATATTGTCGTTTGCGTATTTCTCGTGATTTTAATTGTATGGAAATGATCGGAAATATTATCTCACTGATTTAAAATTTTTAACTGTTGCCATCTTATGTTTATTAAGGGGTCTAAGGACCCTTAACCTTCAAAATTTTCGACTTTCTGGAAAAAATATATGTTATGCATATTTTAATTCTGAACAATTTGATACCTTATTTACTACCATACGCCAAAAACTTTTCAAGTTATTGTAAAAATGCGTAAACTTTCCCCTTAGAGATTTATGTTAACAGCAGCTGTTTAAGCCTCCTTTTCTCAGGTGCCGGTTTCTTCTCTTTTCTCGTTTTGCGCGCATAATATCTCAGAAAGTTTCTTATATATTTCCGTAAAACTTTTCATACTTGTTTGTCTGGTTTATATTTATGACCTGAACCTAAATTTGTTTAATTTTTTTAAATTATTTATTTATTTTTTGAAATTTTACAAGTCATAATCAAAAATTTCCAAAATTTTGGGCAAAAATAAATATATTTTTTAATATTACCTTTCATTTTTAATTAAAATTTAGGTTCAGATCATAAATATGAACCAGACAAATATGTATAAAAAGTTTTACGGAAATATATAAGAAACTTTCTGAGATATCATGCGCGCAAAACGAGAAAACCGAGGAAACCGGTACCTGAGAAAAAGAGGCTTAAACTGCTGCTATTAACATAAATCTCTATGGGGAAAGTTTACGCATTTTTACGTTAACTTGAAAAGTTTTTGGCGTATGGTAAAAAATAAGGTATCAAATTGTTCAGAATCAAATTATGCATAACATATATTTTTTCCAGAAAGTCGAAAATTTTGAAGGTTAAGGGTCCTTAGCCCCCTTAACAAATAAAATATTTGTGATGAATTCAAGCAATGCTTTTAAAGTAACTTTCAATTTTCGCTCTTTGCTTTGCTTTTGCAATAATTCAGATATTGGGATGGTCGTCAAGTTTTTGCATGTGTAATTTTGTTTTTGTTGGGAATATTTCTTCCTTGTCAACCATGGGGAGGGATCAGAAAAAAAAAGAAAAATATAGAAGAAAGTTTCGTGATGGCCACAATATACTAGTTTGTAATGCAGATAGTTTTATATGCTTATTTATTTATGTATTTCATTATATATTTTATAATTTCTTTATTTTTGTCTTTGCAAACAATGCACTTTTTGCTGAGTTTTATCTATTTATATCTCTATGTGTATATTAACCAACCTACCTACATCTATCTTTCTATATCTTTATCTATTTTGATAGATAGATAGGTAAATAGAGAGACTAATATAGAGATAGATAGCTAGGTAGATATATTGATAAGGAGATAGATAGTTAGGTAGTTAGATAGACAGGTAAAAAAAACAGGTAGATAGATAGATAAATAAATTGATTAGGAAAATAGAATGGTAGATATTCAGATGTACAGACAGATACATAGGTAGATAGTTAGGTAGATAGATGAATTGATAAGTAGATAAATAGATAGATAGATAGATAGATAAATAAATAGATAGATAAATAAATAAATAAATAGCTAAATAGATAGATAAGTAGATAGATAGATATATAAGTAGATAGATAGATATATAAGTAGATAGATATATGGATGAATAGATAGATAGATATATAAATAAAAATAGTTATATAAGTAGATAGATAGATAAATAGATATAGATAGTTATATAGATAGATAGATCTCAAAGAAACTTAGTTTCTTTTTGAATCAAAATTTATCATGTTCATTCGCTGAACCAATTTGTGTTCATTTACTGGTTCGAGGTGTTCATTCACTGGGTCGTTGTGCCATTTTTTCTTTAAACACTAAAAAAGTCGGAAGCGGTACCATTTAAGTTCCCGCGATTTTTTAGAGATATTTACACAGATCAATTAAAATGTTTTAACTATTACGATCTGTATAGTATAGAATTTAAAATTACTAGGATTTTGAAAAAATGAAATTGTGCTTAACTGTTCATTCACTGGTCGGTCTACCCTACTTGATTTTGCACTTGATTTTCTGAAAATCATCAAACTATTTGGAAAAAAACAGATTAAAATTCAAGTAATTCATTTATTTCTCAAGAGAATGGCATATGGTAAGTTGCAGAATATTAATTTTTAAGATTCAAGTATCATGTCTCCTTTTTCCTGGAATTCACCGTATCTGAATTTTTTTTTGTAAATTAAAATTACTAAACGGTTTTCATATATATATATATATATATATATATATATATATATATATATATATATATATATATATATATATATATATATATATATATATATATATATATATATATATATATATATATATATATATATTAGGGTGGTACTTATTTTTGAAGTTGTAGATATTTTACACGACGCCCCCTCAATTTGTTCCATTATATAAATAAATGATCCATGCAAAATTTTAAGTCAATCCATGAATATTAACACGTGCCCCTAGGGCCCCCTTTTTTGAGTTTTAAAGAAAAAAAATTGCGGATTTTCTCATTTTTATGTAAAAATATTCCTAGGTTTCATATTTAAAGTAATTTTGAACCTCAGTAGATGTTGCTACTTCCGGACCAATCATTCTCTCACTTTCATTCTGTAAAATTTTGCATATTACATAGGGTACATGTACACCAATGGCCTTGGGACAGGCATACCGCTATTAACGCTCGTTTCAAACCAAGCGGCAGGGGAACATTCTTTCAACCAAGATGGACACAAGGGATTCTAAAGGCCATTAATGAATGATTTTTGACAGCAACAAATTGCCTCCTCCAGGCTTTGAGGGTGTTGGTTTAGAAAATTTTCTGTGTATGTAATAGGTGTGGCAAATAGGGTCACTAGGTTTCCATGCAAGAAATATAAGTAATAACAATTACATTTTAATTCGCTGTTCTTTAGTTATATACTTAAATGTTTATGCATTCTTATAATTTAAATTTTGAAAAATCCTTGATTACTCTACCATAAAAATAAACTCTTATTTTCCATACCTAAAATATAAATTAAAAAAAATTCCAGATCGGAATAATGTAAAAATCTATACTTTAAACTGTCTTCTATTTCAGTACATAGTCCTTTATTATCATGAAATTCCTCTTGCAATTCACAAGATTTAGAAACCGAAATGGGTATCTATCCTAACCAGTTGAACCTTTTTTTTCTATATCTGGTCTACCACAACGCAAAACAACGACAACTATTGAGATCTGCTTGCATTTCATCAATGTTAGACAAATGCCATATTAAGGACAAAGAATCTGCTCATTTATTAACATCCTATGTAGATGCAGTAAATTTAAATCCAAATAACCTTATGATCAGTCGTACATCCCTTAAGAGAGCAAGAGAAAATCTTCGAGAGGTAAAATCAGATTTCATGAATTTAAATTTACATTTTTTAGTTATTCCCTGGGATACAAAGCTACCTCCAGATGTAACTGAAAAAAAAAAAGAAAAGAAAACGCTGATAGGCTTACCATAATAGCTTCAGGTTCCAATGTTGAACAGCTACTCAGAATTTCTGAGCTATTTCTTCAGTTGTATATGATATCTTAGATTGTTGCTCTTTATTGCTAACTGTTCAAAGCTGTAGTGTTTTATACAGCGGCTTACAATACCGGCCGTATAAATTGTGCATGTAATTTTTTTGAACAAAACCTGAAGGGTGATATATTGCATTTGTATTGCTATCATCGTGCACTGGAAATCGTACTGCAGAGTGTCTTTAAAGAATTTTTTGCCTTTCTTAGTTCTAGACTCGATCTTCCATTATTTAAGTGCTTCAAAATTAAAAAATTACACATACCACTTAAATTCTAAAAGAAGAATTTGATGACATATTATTGTTCATAGAAAGCGGAATTAAGAGATATTACAGATAATTCTCATAACGTGTAATAATATTTCTTGGTGAAATTCTCCCTCCTAAAGGGATATGTTTTCGGCAACCTGGAGCTTATCCTTGACCCAGAAGGGTGGCAAAAGGAATTTCTTGTTTGAAAAATTATATATTTAGGAAGCAATTTAAATTGACACTACATGAAGAGATTGCCCGTAAATGCTGTTTTACAGTTAAATGTTGTATGAAGATATAGTTTTTCACAGCAACCCATTCTAGGCCTTTTAAATTAATTTAAAATCTAGTGTCTAAAAAACCCTGCAGCGTGCAAAATGATGACAAACTGCAGCAGAAGCAGTGATTGAAAAATTCATAAATCACTTATGGTACTTAGGGGATGAACTAGTACTTTTGTGCGTATTGGATGAAGGAATTAACTGTGAAGATAGGAAAAGACTACTTCAAAAAAATGCTTGCTGAATAGGAAGACGTGTCTGATGACTATAAAAAATTTTAAATAACAGTAGATGATTTGGAATATTTTCTTAGTAAAGATCTTTCTCTTTATAGAATGAAGTCAATAAAACTGTTTGATAAGTTACAAACACCAAAAGATGTTTTCCTATTTGATCCTGATTCATGGCAAAATGAAGGAAGCTATTTAAAGGGGAGAGATATCGTTAAAATGCTGTAAATTGTGAATGATACAACTGAAAGAGAAGCACAATTAATCGAAGAATTTCACAATCAATTTACCAAATATGAGTCACAAAAGCAATTTAGTATTTTACAGACACTCTAAGACTATCGGAAAAAAATGCACACGATTGAGATACATTGAGAAAAGCGTACGATTAAGGTAAAGTTTCTAAAGCAATATTTCGTTCTTATTCAATGTAAAATTTTTAGACGATATGATGTAATTAAAACGATTAATTTTATTGCTACCTCGCTGTAAAAATATTTTGCAAACATAGGAGAAACGATGTACGGGGTCTGCAGTAAAAACTCGAAGATTTGTGGGAAAATTATCAAAAGTGTTAAAGTTCAACGTCCTAGGGGCACGTGTTATTATTGAACGATCGAGTTCAAATTTTGCACCGATCACTTTTTATTATAGTGTCACAAAACTAGGGGGCGTCACTTGTTGAATTCCGAAAAAATAATTTTCCCATATAAATAAGGACCACCCTAATATATATATATATATATATATATATATATATATATATATATATATATATATATATATATATATATATATATATATGTGTGTGTGTGTGTGTGTGTGTGTGTGAAAACTAAGAGAGTTATTTATGTTAAAAATAGTTATCACCTTTTATAACTTGTATGCATTTGTTTGTTTAATCATGTAATCCGAAGCTTTTAACAATTCAAAATCAATCACGGTAATATGTAACGGCAATGAAAAATTCAAGGCAGTAATAAAATTCTCGGACTGCAATGTAATGCATTCATCAAGCATCGTATTTAATAACAACAATGCCCAAATAACGAGCAATAATGATATGCGACACTCAAATCTGCATTAGTAGCTAAAAATAAATTGAAATAATAGTTTTGAGTCAAAGCGTTCACTTCGAAGGTAATCACCTATTCTCATTTTGCTCGGAAGAGTTGAATTGATTAAATGCTGTGAAAATGAGTAGCAGCTTCAAAATACAATATCACTTCTACTTTGAGCACATTCAAGTGGGATTTCATTAATTTGACTCATGAATCGAAGCATACTGGCAATTGAATTTCAGTATGTTGCTAGTAACGTGGGAAACAGAAAATGTTATTGGATCTTTTGACGGCTTACGTTTGTCTATTATTTCAAACATATGGTTGTTTTGACGTGGTTGTCCGTTTCCCAGTATACTCATTGTTCGATAATTATTCTTACTTACTAGTATTTTGATTGAAGGTTTTGCACTCTTGTAAACATTTAACCCTTTAGCTGCGGATGAAATGACAAAAGTCGTTACTTTAAAAATTAACAAAAATATATAATATATTAAAAATTAAAAAATTATAAAATTACATTTATTTCCGGCAAATGAAAGAAATTTAAATAAAGGCTTGCATCCAGGCGCCCCTCCCCTTTCTTTTTTTAAAGACTCTATGTTTTGTTTTCGAATTCCGAAGCTCTGTAATAAACTATTTACTAAGTTTTAATGAAAAAGTATTATTTTTCAAAATGTTCCGTTTTTCTTTTTTTAATTTCGTTAATTTATGCTGGGTATTATAGAAACATAACACTAAAAAATCGAGATAACTCTAAAACTATACCATAATATCTGGCACAATCATCATCAAAAAAAAAGAAAAAGAAAAGAAAGAAAGAAATATGCAGTTAGAAATTAAATCATTATTATTAAATGTAAGACACTGTTAAAAGAGTCCGATGAAAACAAAAAATATACATACTTATTTCAAAGCAAACAAAACGAAAAAAAAATAATTCATCTAAATATCGTTGTTTAGAAAAATTATTTTGTTAGGTATGATTTTTAGTTGAGGTATGAGAATACGCGAACTCTGTAATCAATAATATTCATTACCAGAAAAACTCTTTTTCATTCTCAATAACTTATTTTACATTGAAATAACTTATCGTGTAACATCATTAGATCCATTTACTATACATCTACATAAGATCAAAGGAGCTAGTGGCAGTCAACGGTAAAATATAAGAAATGAGCATTACACTGCAATAAATAAATATTCGCAACGGTCATAGCGTAGCACTCGTATTCAAAAAACTTTTCTTTGCCTTTAACAGTGAATTCTTACAAAAGTTAAGTCGAATAAAGAAAAACTCACTGATTCTGAAAACTATGACTCACTTCCGATAAATTGGCTTTTTAAAACATTCATGTTGCTTTATTAGTTGAGGATAATGAATGTACTTACAATTCATATCTACTGTAACAGCAGCGATCGCAGGTTGCGAGAAATTATTGTTGGAAGCTTGGCACGTGAAGACGGCCATCAAGTCGTGCCGCCTAAGTGATTGGATCTCGAGCTCGTTGCGGACCACTCCGTGGGGGGTCACGGTGTACGTATCGTCCAGAAGGACCGACTCTCTCCACCACGTGACTGACGGGAGGGGTTTGCCTGAAAGAAAAAGGAAGACTACAATGACTCCATACCTGCCGGTGGTATCTTGATCCGGTGCTGGAATTGCATCTTGTAAAACTATCTAAAAATGCAATGATTCATTGAATA
Source organism: Uloborus diversus (assembly GCF_026930045.1). Lineage (NCBI taxonomy): Eukaryota > Metazoa > Arthropoda > Arachnida > Araneae > Uloboridae > Uloborus > Uloborus diversus. The sequence goes on from NC_072735.1 coordinate 89,457,470, forward strand.
AAATAACAAATACCCCTTCTGTCTCAAACTAGTACGTCTAAAATTGTTTCCCTTTCTTATGCCGTCTGCTTTTTGTTTTTTTTTTATTTAGTGCTCTCAAAAGTCATTATTTTTGTTCTCTTTGTTTTGTTACTTATGTCTTAAAATTCTTCACAGTTCATTCTTTCAGTTTCTTGTTCAAAATTTATAACTTTGTGTTTACGTTTATTTCAGAAAAACTTTCCACAATTTCTGAAGATTGATGTATTTTTATTTTACTCCTTCAGCAATTTTTCATTTGTTTTGTCCTTTTCAACGGCATAATGATCTTCTTGCGCAGTTAGAACAGTCTGCTGGAGGTTCTTGCGAGAAAACACTCAGTAGAACGTAGAACTAACCAACAACCAAATCACAATTAGTCTTTACAATAAGGTTGACAGTTTTGTCTCAAATTAGTTAATACGTTTCAACTTTTTAGACTAAATATAGAAACAGATTTTATAATTTTATTCAAACTTTGTTCAGAGGTTGTAGGGTGTTATGTTAATAATAAATAACATTATTTTACCAACAATTCCCTTTATTCCTTCATAGATTAGTACCAAATTAATTTAGAAAACTAAAAAATCTTGTCCGAATAAAAGATTAGGTTTGTGTTAAACGAAAACAGCTAACGCAATCTGATAAAATTACATCAATATTTTTACATTGAGGAATACATTCATGAAGTTTTCCCCAGATTTTAATTTCAAACGTCTTTATTGCATTTGAAAATTGCGTTTGAAATGTCAACTCAATTCAATTTATGTTTTATCCTAAATAGGAGAAATACAGAAAACTTTAAAGAAACAAACAAATATTTCAGACACGCGCTAGCCATTTGTCAAACTCCTTGATTGAGTAGATGGGAGTAAATGATGTAACCACATCCTTGCCGGATTCCACCAGTTCAAAGGAAACCTCTGTGATGCTACGTTACAGTTCACATTAAAAAAAAAAGGATTGACGACAATACTTTGACGTTATACAAATGACTTTTTGATTGTGATTGATCTAAACACTCGTTTAAGGTTTACAGACTATTTTTTAGCTTCCAGTGGGAAAAAGATAACAAAAACTAAATCAGAAATGTATGATTTTGAAAATGAGTAAGAAATTGTAAAAAAAAAAAAAAACTTTATACAATCCAACGATTTTAGTTATTTTGTATCATTGTTTGTGTCATGTTCTTCGTTTTTAATGTGCGATAACTCCTGAAGAAAAGGAAAGGTATTTAAAGAAGGTTTTTTATTAACAGAAGATCAAATTATTCCGCGTTTTCCTTTCCCCTTTTTAAAGGTATGCTTCTTAGTTTTCTATTGTTTCGTCAGGTTTAGAATCATTCCCACGTGCTGCGAGTACTCTGCTATATATTTTCTGATTTGCAATTCAAGTACCTGCTTGATGAAACTGCTACATCAAAAAAACTATTCACATACTGGAAACATTACAAAAAGGAATCAATTTTTTCACGAGCTATTTCATAGCTTAGATTTTTTAGCCATAAATTGGTGATCACGTTTATTTTTTCATAAAGGGACTGAAACTGTATTTTTTACGCAGAGAAGTTGCTAAAATGTGTCACTTCCTCTGTTGTTTGCTTAGTCGCAAATTCATTTCTGTGTACATTCTTTATTTGAGCAGCTAAATAGTTTCAATATGATTAATTTTTATTCATAAAATTCTATCAAGATTTTGAATCTTACTGGCACAATCCATTCATTGTAGTCACCTCTGGCTGGCATAATTTCAAATGCCAAACTAGTTATGTTTTGAAGCAAAAATTCTCATTCTTTCTGGCGCTTAACTTCTCATTGAACATTGATATGAGCCCTCCCCCCCTTTACTACCACTCACTAGTATAACTATATATGGTTATAGAAATAGTACATTTGGCGTTTAAAATTGAAGTTCTTAGGATAGCTAAAACTGGTCAAATGAAAATATAAATAAGTTCGTATAACTTTATTTAAAACATATTACTATAGGAACACATTTAAAAAAAACTAAATACAAATGACGTTAAGGTAATATAGGTGGTCTTGTTTAGGTTGACATGTCTTACTGGTCACTTTCACAACAAACATGGGAAGACTGACACAGTTTATCCTTAATAAGTTTTTGAGTATTAACTGACAAAGCACATAAAAACTACACTTAAATTCTCAGCAAAAACCAATTTCGTTAAAAATACTTGCATGTAACCTCGAAGTTGAGCAAATTATTGTTAATTTTTTCTTTTCGGTTTTGCTTTTTCAGCATTCAAGCGAGTAATGAAATTCTGACACTCCGACACAGCCGAGAACATCTGAGGTTGAAATCCCTGTTTTAAAGGGTTAAAGCACAACATGCATAGTGATAATTCTGATTCTATAACTGGGTTTAATCAGAAAAAAATGAATCTAGCAATATATAGATAACTGAATTTCTTAAGGTAATTTGTCAACTGATCACTGAAATATTATGATGAAACTCTGTTAAAACAAATTCACATAAAAATTTGTTTAAAACTTAGTAAACAATAATGTTCATTACTGTTTACTATGATATTAATTTTGTAATACGATGTTGAAAATATCGTCATGTTAAAATGTTCTGCTAGTAACATGTTGTGTTTCTGGTGAAATTGCTACGTATGTTTCAGACTTGAATCATTTTCAAACCAATCCCAACATAAAATATGCCAAAATATATATGATAAAATAAACAAAACTTTAAAAAAAAGAAAAAAAAATATGTGATGAGAACGAAAAGACATCTATAGATTTCTGCAGTTAAGATTAAGATTTGAATAAAAACTTTATAGTATGTGCTTTTTAAAATCTTATCTTGAAACTTCATGCCCCATAAATCATATTTTTGGATTGAATGGAGTTATCAATACATTCAAGATAATTCAGTTTCTTTCTTTAATCCAGTTGGAGCGATAATGAGGAGGGAAAATAAAAAGAACGAAAGAAATGCAATTGTCGTTATCGACAAAACTACTCAAGACATTAGTTTTGATGGGATGAAGCACGTGACAAAATGACGTCATATATCAGAGATAGAAAGACCGTTATCACGCTGACGAAAACTCTGCTTCCAACGAGGAAAATCCTTTTCCTCGAAGCCGGCAGGTAATCATTGGATTCTGTCAAATGATAAAGGTTCCTGGAAATGGGTATCTAAATGAAAGCCTCAAGATTGCTTTAGTGGCTAGTTATCGAAATATATTCAGTCTGAGAGCTAAAGTTTTCCCGTTTCTGTGAGAGATCACAAAAATTATATGCTGGGAAACAGGGCACAGGGGGGGGGGGGGGTAGGGTTCTATTCAAGGATTAGGAGTGAAACTCTGAAACGGCTTGCTCTTGAAGTATACTTTAGGCTTATTATGCAGTAAATGAATCCGTAATAAAAATTTTCGAAGTGCACTTTGTAAAAAATGCTTTTGGTCTGGTTGTTGTTTATAATATTAATGTAAGTATTGCGTGAGAGACATAAGCCACACCTTTCAAGAAAAGTAATAAAAATAGTGGTTACAAATTTAAAGAATCTTTAGAAAATACAGTAGAAATTTTGTGGACTCAAGCGCTTAAAAAATGTTTATTAAAAATTGGTTTATTCTGTTAATTTTCAGATATCAAATCAGTTGTGAAGTAAGATCTCACTCATTAAACATTTCTTTTATGAATACCTCTCAATAATATGTAAAGTTTCCAGAGTTCCAATTAAATTTGGATAATAGTTCGTAAATTTTTGCTTTGTTTTACTTCCTGATAAATTTGTAACTCAAATAATGTCTCAATTTGTTTCGATAGAAATTGTACACAGTATTTTTTTTCTTCCATTCTTTCAGGATTTTTTTTTTATTTATCGTCTATTTTTGCATCAGATCATGTTTTGGAACTTACTGTCATCAGGAATACATATTTAGAAAAAAAATGATGGTTTTCTAATGTTTTTCAAATCTTGATCGTATATGCCGTAACTTGCCCCTAACATGTGAATAAGTCTTGCAAATAATTTTTTAAATGTGAACCCTTAGTTTTCCTAGAGTTGCCTTGATTTAAAGACATAACTATGAAAAATATATTTTTATTACTAGTGATTAAAAAGAAAAAAAATCATTGTATCACAAATAACTCATGAAACCCATGTATATACACTGTTGAAAAAAATCCTGAAATTTTACGGTAAAGGTTATTAGTATCCATGTTGCCAGTTACTTTTTCGTAAAATCCTGTTTTACTGTAATTTTTTGTCTGAATAAACAACAGTTAAAAAGCGCAAAATGCAAGCATCAGGTTCGATATCGGGATCTTCGGATAAGCAGGCGGCTATGCTGCCCACCATACAATTTGGGACATATTGAGGGAGGGGAAATACGGTGTTATCTGCTTCGTACTGTAAGTGGCGTGGTGTATCGATTTGCGCTGCAATCGTATACGTTTTTCGGTATCATTTACGGTAATTTTTTTCTGTACTGTAAACACTTCATTTTATAGTAATATTTACCATAAAAGTTTCCTGATTTTTTTACAGTGAAAATATGTGTGCATATTTTACCGACGGTGAAAGATTATGTGTTTTCAATGTGCTATCCAGTTTAATGAATATGCTGATTAACTTCTATTTTTTTCTTACGATATGTTTGTACCTGCATATTAGTTTATTTTCATAGCAAAATAAGAAAAATATCTATCTCGAATCTCAAATTACCTTCCTCTGCCTCGCATATCAAATGCAGATTATCCGCCTCGTTGTACGGACCGATCAAGCTCTCCAATATCTCTCCATTTTGATCTGTAATAATTGGCTTTTTCGGTGGCACTGAAAAGAAAAACAAATCTTTCTTTATGTTACGATGACAAGACAAACAACCGTGTGGTTAAATTAAGTAAGCTTACTTAATCTTTCCTTACGTCTTCCAAATCTAGCATGTATCAAACATAATGATTTCAAGTTTTCACAGTATACACATTTTTAAATAACAGAACGCATAAAGGAATACTGGAAAATGCAACTGCTATTTATGGTGAGAGTTACTTTTTGAACAATAGCATATGAAAGCATTGACAATGACAAACCGAATAGCTTCTATGAGGTAAACGTTTATGAAACCATACAATAAAAATACTACATTTTTCTGATTCAAATTTCTGCTAACACAATTTGACTTTTTGATTTAAGTGAAACTTACTCCACAGAATAACATAAGGGAGTAAAAAAGATTGCACAAAACAGACAACTAGGTAAAATGTTATGAATCAACGAAGCTGTAAAACCATCACAGCTTTGAAAAACATAAATAAATAAATTAAAAAAAAAAAAACAAATTTGGAGATAATGTTTTAAGGTCCATTTTTAGTATTCGAACAATTTCCGATGCAGATTACACAAGATGGTTGCATTCCCCATTGTGTACACAATGTATTGTTTTAAAAATATTTTCCTCTAATTTTCAAAAAGAAAAAACATCGTCAAGCAAGTGTAAGGGGAGAAAATCGATTAAAAAAAAAGCAAGTCATAATATTATATATAAAATACACCGCCTGCTCGGTCTTTCCATTCGAGGACTGCAATTTCGTGTTTTTAGCACTCATCAGCCTGGAATAGGAAGTAACTGAGCTGGAGGTAGAAAACATCTTAAAGGAGCTAAGAGAGTCAAACAAACTGGTACACTGTTAAAACCGGAGGAGCCAGATAGGTGCGATTTTCCGCCTTAGGGTGCAAAGATGGAGACATAGAGAGTCACAGAGGCTAGGAAATATTGTTCCGATATCTTTTAGCACCTCAGTGGATGAAAGAAAGTAATGAAGGGCCATCAGCTCACGCAGTAGCCAATAGCGACTCTTTTCCTCCGCAAAGGTGCCTCGCTCGCACATGCGCTGTGCACTCCGGGATAAGTTCAGTTCAGCCACTTTAATGGCGGACGACGATGCTGCAACGTAGTTGTTGATATATTAAATTTTCACATTGAATTGACAACTAAACTGGATTAAAATTCAACATTTCTGGGACAAACCTTCAAAACCTTGCGTAAGTACAGTCATTTAATCATGGTATAACATTTAAGGCTTTCCAAGAGGCTTTTAGTGTTTTCAGAGTCGAGTTTCAACAAAGTAAATTGAGTACTACTTCTTGTTTATAGTTAACCGTTTTAACATAGTGATGTATGGCTTTTTCTATCATCTGTACTAATATATGCTGTTACTTGCTTGTCACGTCAGCGGTCTCGCGGATTTTCCCCAAAATGTTTATTGTTAGCAATACGAAATAATTAATAAGTAACCGTTATGAAAATTTAACGATGTGACTTAACTGCTACAGCAGATACACTAAATGTCTTGATCTTCTCAATAAAATAGCTGCGTAGACGAAGCAAAGGAAAAAAAAAAAAAGACGCTTGGAAAAGAAATCTCTCTGTGTGTTTCATGCCATGACTCATTACGTAAAAATATTTCGTTGGTGTTATTTCAAAAAAAAAAAAAAAAAAAAACGAATGCATTGTCTAGACGCGTTTATTATTATTTTTTTTTTCTGATTTCTGTTTCCAATGCTTTTTTATTATGTGGGCTGCCAAAAATTTGTTTTGATTTTAATGTCAAAAAAGTTCCTATTTAAAAAAGAAAAAAAAGTGCTTTTTTAGATTACTTATGTTTAAATAGGATATTCAAATGTCGAACCATATATGTATACGTATCAATATGTTACTCTTGATTAAAATATTTTGAACGTTTATAAAACGCCTGCAATTTATGAAACGATATGATTTCTCCGTGATTGTAATATAACTGAAAAATTTTGAATGTGTCCGTAAATTATCCATAGATGCCTACATTCTTAATTTTTGGTATTATGCTGTAGTAAATGTCAATATCCATTTAAAACTACAGAGCAATCCAAGGGTTTTTATGAGAGTTAGAACTCGGATAGAGGAATTGAAGTCATGAACGCTTCTAAATTATGTTGGAAAGTCTGAAATGTGATCAAATGCCTTAAATGACAAATTTTAACCCAAAATCAATTCAATGTGAAAAACGTACCAAGACTTTGTATATCATAAACACAAACAATAAACACAATAATATTCAAAAATGCACACAATACGGGGGAGGGGGGGAAGAGGATCTACTGCAGAAATCAGTAACGGTGCCATTTATCTCTCTGAAGGTTCCTTCTTTTCACCGCCGCTGTCTGTCTTTTAAAAGGTGCCCGTTTTTCACCCTAATAAGAGGTGCGATTTCGGCTCCGTATTGGGTGTCGCTGGTGAACAAGCGTTTCACCCCTGAAAGGTGCCAAACGCAACCTGTAGTTTTAACAGTGTAGCTAATGTAAAATTAGCACACCAGACGATTGACAGCAGCACGGGTGTCTTACTGCAAAATACATAATATTATACTAAATGATTGAGAAATAGACAAGGGAATACAGAAAAAAAAAATAAAAACACCGAAAAGTACATCTCAAAATTTGAACTATTTTATGAAAACATTCAAGCCTGCCTTTGTGCGACCTTTTTTTTTTTTTTTTTTTTTTTTTTTTTGTGCAAGTTTTATTTTTTTCTCTTGCGGTAGCTATATAAAAATTTCAATAAGATTAAGACTCATTCGACGAAATTATTTGTAAAACGAGTGCAAGGTAGTATCTTCAAGTGACCACAGGGCACCCCGATTGGAAGCCATCGTGACCTGCCACTTATTTCTTTTTTGGTAATTTTTTCCTGACTGTTTGGAAATGTAATCATCACTTGGTGAATTTTGACATCCTTTAAAGATTTCATTCTTAGTTATTCCGTAAGTTGTTTGGGTTATTTTCTACATGAGACTTTTTTTATGCGGTCCCTATCCACTGCATAAAAAAAAAAAAAAAAAAAGCTGTGTTGGGAAAACTATTTTTATAGCAACTCGTGAAGTTTCGAACGATTTTTTATGCGATTTTTTGTGCGGTCCCTATTCACCACCCCAAAACAGTTTTTGGTGTGCTATCTGGTATGCAAATAAGATTTAAAGAATTTTCAAGAGATGGCGTCACTGGTAGTAAATCAAAACGGACAATGTTGCAACTAACTTCATTTTGTAACCTCATCGTTAGACTTTCATTTTCAATATGTGACATTTCGCTGAAGTGGAAACAACATAGTTTTTGTGTGCTCTGAATATGTGAGCATTTGTGCCAACAAAACACAATTTGCGGGAAAGTTTACTTCTCTGCTTCCATTTGAAGAAAAGTGCGGCTGAAAGCAATCGATATCAATGCTGCAAGAAGCGTACGAGGAACACGCTTTATCTGTTTCCACTTGTCAGTTTTGGTACAGACGTTTTAGAAGTGGTGATTTTGATATCAATGACAAAGAGTACGATGGAAAACCACAAAAGTTTGAAGATGCCGAATGGAAGGCTATATTGAACGAAGACTAGTTCCAAACGACTTTACGGAACTCAATTGATGGGTTTGAGCAGAGCATTGCGGGAAAAACGGCCACAATATAAGGAGAGGCAAAACAAGGTAATTTCGCAACTTGATAACGCTCGGCCACATGTTGCGCCGCCGGTCAAAACATACCTCGATACCCTGAAATGGGCAATAATACACCATCCGTTATGTAACCCAGACATTGCTCCTTCCGACTAATGTTTGATTTCTTCGATGTCACATGCTCTTGAGGATCAGCAGTTCTGCTCTTGTGAAGAAGTCAAAAATCGGATCGATTCGTGGGTTGCATCAAAAGACGCAAGGTTGTTTAGAGTAGGCGTAAGAAAATTGCCAAAAAGATGCGAAAAGGTAGTGGTCAACGATAGACAATGGTTGACACCATTTTTTCCCAATATAGCGTAAAACTTGAAAAAAATAGTCCTTTAAAACTTATTTGTACAATTAATATAAAAACACAATGGCGATGTTTTAACTGTTCTATTTTTTGCGGTGCGTTCGTAACCGCGAAAAGACACCCAAAATATGTTTACGTGGTGAACTATAGATTCTGAACTATAGATATTTAGTGGCGTTTAAAAATGTAATTTCTCGCTACATTGCCAAATATATTGGACATTTTTAAGTAGAAACAAATATTCAGATTTGAAGAACAAAAAGTAATCCGTACCTTTAAAAACTTGAAGATCAAAAATCTGTTTAACGGCAAATGCATTGTCAAACATTGAGTCGAAACTGAATTTCAAGCATTTTTTTTTCCTGCTTGTATGCCTCAACCATTAACGTATAATTGTATTTTCTTTATAATAAATAAAATTCAAACTATGTTTGCACCGATAAAGATGCCAAACATAGGAACAAAGACACAAAGGAGGAAAACACAAAATTATTGTATGGAATCTTCTTTGGGCGCAGAATAATTATCAAGTTACTTCCGAGAGCATTTTCGTCTCAGAAAATGCTTTTTTGATTTTTATTCACGGCAGTTGATGCATATTTTTCTCGCTAAGGATACATTTTCTTTTTTCCAGTATCTTCAACGGAAAAGTAAGAAGCGGAGAAGAATTTAAGATTATTATTATATTGTATTTATTTGTTCTGGCATAATTTAGCAAAGCAATCACGGTATGAAATTCAGAGACAAAACTTAAAGAAAAGGAAAAAAAAAACGGAAGTCTGGTTTTTTCTAAGTACACGCAATTTAAAATCTAGCTATATTTAAGTGAATATATTTTCCGTACTGTTTAAAATACATGTACGTTTTCCCCCTCATTAATAATAAGATGAAAACTCGTTCTCGTTTGATTAGTTTTATAATATTTTTTCTTAATAGTAATTATTATTATTATTATTTTTTTTTTTTGAAACTTTTACTTCAAAAGTGCATTTTCACCATTTGCTATTTTTTTCTTGTATTCCTACTACATTAATACAGCAAATACCATAACTCGAAAACGATCAAAAATTAGCCAATTGTCTAAACAAAAGTTTAGGACTTAGCAAAAAATAAATAAATAAACAAAAACTTGAATCCATGTATGAACAATTGAATATTCCGCTGTTAAGGATTGTAGTCTGGTGATTGCTCCGTGTTCATAAAAGCTACAATTTTGGCTAAATGTAAGGGTTTTTTTTTTCAGAATAATTATTTACACTACAAAACATAAAAATGGAACATAAACGAATCCTGATATTCTAAAATAGAATAGAAGCAATAGTCAAAAGATACATGTACTTTTCATAAAGAAATGTGTGCGATTAAATAAGAGATGTACTACATGTAATTTTAATGCAAAAAAAAGTTTAAAAACAAATTTTAACGGAGATAAAACTGAATTGAAAATCGGACATTGCATTAACTCATTTTAATGTTTCAGTTCCACAAATTTTTAAGGCAAATTGAATTTAAAACTTAAGTATGCATAATTTCCAAACCTAAATGGCTAAAGTTAAGTTATAAAATAACAATGCACAAAAACATGCAATACTAAGAAGTCATAAAAAATAAACACTGCATTTATGCATGAAGAAAAAAAAAACATGAAAGTACGTAACTCCAAAGAGCAAAATTTCACTGGTCACATTACAATGGTCTCCATGTTTGCTCTGACAATTGCAACGACATTAGAATGATAAACGTTAATTTAAAAAAATCTGAAACGCTGCTGGAAAAAAAAAACGAGCAGCTAATATGGCTAATTTATGTCAATGACGTATCTGGGAAAAACCAGGAAAGTTTCTCAATAAAAGATAGAAAGCTTCTTAAAGTTAAATCTGAAATTTTTCTGAAAAAGTCAAGAAACTTCCCAATCAAAGCCAGTAGCGTTTCTGAACCACTTTAGGAAGTTTTTTTTGTTTTCTGTGGAAACTTACATATGTTATAGTAATAGCTTGGCCCTTTTCTGATTTACCAGGAAGATTTCTAAAGTAAATATGGTTGAAGCAGAAACGAAACATTAGAGTCACCCACATTATAAAATCGGCATTTAAGGAGCTTGTTGCCGTTCTGAAAACTTTTCGCAAAAAAACTTGTCTCTCACAGGAAACTGGTGCAAATCCTTGAAATTTAGAAACGTTACTCAGAAGAACTCAGAGTGGTTTCGTATTTTTTATACAGTATAAGCCAATGATTAATGAAATTAATAAACTATCATTAGAGCTTATTAAGAAATAAATAAATAAGTCTACGCATGAATAAGTGAATGAAAAATGTATAAATAAATGAATAAATAAAATTAATATAAAACAGAAAAAAAATCCCTGATCCTGAATACAACATTAACAGAGCTATTAAAGGTACTTATTAGGAACAGTTACTTTCGCTCTCTACCTCTAATAGCTTCTAAACTAGAGGTTTCATCTACTTGCTCAACCATGTACAATTTTGAGCTGTAATAAGTTTGCCTGTTTTTCTTATATTGGAAAATCGATAATATTCAATAACTCACGATATATTAACTAAATAACACCCGCAGTGGCAGTACAATAATTATTATTCGTTTTTTAGTGAGTAGTAACAGTTGTTCTTACAAGCATAAAATATTAAACTATTATTTAGTTCCTTAGTTGTTGTAGACGTACACTATAAACAACCAAGATATGAGATAATGCATAATTTGCTTTAGAGTGCCTTCTATTGCGATTTATGGATGAAGTTAAGTAACAAAGAAACACAGATACTAATAAATCTTAATTAATCCTTTAGGCAAAGCCTTCAGTCTCCAAATTAAATGTTTTTCAAAAACTAATTATTTTGGAATTAAGGAAATTCTTTCTTGCGCAACACTGTTAGTCTCACAATCATATGTTCGATTTTCCTTTGGCGAATAGTTTCCGGTCCCTTGTGTATTTACTTCGCTTCCTTTCATTTTTCGTTCATTTGTCGTTATTAGTCATGATATACAAAAAAAAAGAGGCTAAAATCGCAAAGCACGATGTTGTTCTGATTTTTTAATACGTTGTTTGGGTCAGTTAAGGTAGTGTAAATCTGTTTGCAGTTTTCAGAAACCTGTGCTTGCTGCGCAATTCGCGAAAAACTGCGAAATTTTCGGACTTTTTTAGTTTTTCCTTCCTAACTCCTAAACTTTGCCACTTGTTATGCTAAATATGAATACCAGTTTTAAAGCACATTAAATTTTGAACAATTTAAGCTTAAGTAGCGCTCTGCACGATTAATAGGTTAGAAGATATCGTAATTCAAAAATTGGCCATTTATCGTGAAAAATGAAAAAAAAAAAAAATGCTTTGATAACATTTCAGATGAAATATCTAAATAAATTCCTACTCTACAAGAAAAAAAAAACTGGATATACTGTTGCAGTAAATTTAATTGGCTTTCATTTAAACCAAAATCGAAGTTTGTAGATTCAATAGTTCTTTTACAATCGCAAAACAAGTAATCGGAAAATTCGATTTTTGAAGAGTTGAAACAAAGCACTTCTCAAGACAATATGAAAACTCCTATTCTAAAAAAAGGAGCAAAAAATGAGATCACAAAAATGAAATTTGTGTTTATATAAGCTTTCTGTGCTGGGAAAACATGTCAGTTATGAAGGGAAAAAAATAGTCCAATATTTGACAGCCCTACACTGTAAAAAAATTCCGAAACGTTACTGGCTATTTCCGTGGAACGTTTCGTGATTTCAGAGTTTTTCACCTATTTCCCCAGAAAATCAAGTATCTTCGCAAAAAAGTTTCCTGAATTCCTAAAAGATGCACGAATGCAGACCTTGCACTGGTGTAAAAAATATTTTTTGCTACCAGTTTAAATATTGACGGAGTGTGTTTATTAAGTGTATCGGCTTTAGACTGTTTATTAGGGTGGGCCGAAAAAACTTTTTTTGGAAATCTGTTTTTGGATAGGGCGGAAAAGTTGCTATATGGGCCCGTTATTACCCATAAAAAATTTCGCTAAATTTGTTAAATATTTAGCCGGCGCTATTTGACCTTGAAAAACTGAAAAAAAGGGCAAAAATGCAATTTTTTCAAAAAAAAAAAAAATAAATAAATAAATAAATAAATAAAAGAAGGGGTCAAAAATAAAAGTTTGAAGCTAGTTTCAGCAAACATTAGAAGTATCTGTCAGTGAATTAGTTAAAATCCTCAAAGACTTTTATGCATTTCGTAGAATATTTAGCTACGCTCCTTTAAGACTGAAACATGGGAAAAATGAAAATAATAATAAAAAAAAATGTTTCAAAATACGTAAATACTGAAATGTTACGCAATACGTTACGTAGAAAAAACAGGGAAAATTGAATCAATTTTATGCGACATTTGTACACCAATTGTAAAAAATGCACACACTCAAATAAAAAATAGTTATATAAGATGCTAATTTTTTAATCTTCGGTTACAATTGTTTCTCCTGGATAATAAACGGCGCTCAACTGCTTCTGTTATTCCTAAGATTATTTTATAACTATTTTATATATGGTTAACAAATAGAGCCCTTGAGTATTAAAAAAATGTGAATCCTCTGAAGTCCTTTAAACTGACCAATGAATTTAACGCAAATATTCTTCTTTTTCTCAAGCCATTTCTTCCTCTCGATTTTACTACCCACTTAAGAGACGAAACCCCTGACAGGAAATGCAGGACATGCTGACATTTTTATGCCTCATACAGCTTTAGCAGCAGATCTAACTGTCGCTTCAAATAGAGCAGTGGCTAAAATTGCTACAGCAGTTCTCGCTGATTTCGACTTAGTTTATCCTAAACAAAACAAAAATATAGCCGATAAAACCAAAGGAGGGAGTCGATAAAAAAAGGAGTGAGCCAAGAGAAATGGATTTAAGAGCAATTAAAGGGGCAGCCATAAAGAGTTTGTATTTTGACGGCCGCAAAGATGACACCCTTCAAAAGACATCTGGCCATCAAAAATTAGCATCTGAAGCACATGTATAGCACTGGTAGAAGAACCAGGTAGCAAGTACATTGGTCATTTATCACTAACAGGTGGTGAAATTGCAAAAGAAATTTCGCAAGGTATTATAGGCTTTGCAAAAAAGTATAATATGAGCTTGCTTAACTTATTGGTTATTGGATGAGACGGAACAAATGTAAATACGGGATGGAAAGGTGGAGTAATTTGTTTACTTGAGACATATCTCAAAAGACCTTTACGGTGGAACATAAGTCTGCTGCCTACTAATGAGTTGTCACTGAGGCATCTTATTCTGGAGTTGGACGGTTGCACAAAGGGGCCACATTCATATTCTGGAGCTATCGGACAACTTCTTAGAGATTGTGAAAAAAATCCGGTGATCAAACTTGATAAAATTGACTGCAATCTTCTGGTTTTGGACATGAAAGATATAAAAAATTTAAGTACTGAACAACAATATTTGTATAGAATCTGTCTTGCCGTAAAATATGCTAGTTGTCCCTCTAGCGTGGCTAACAGTAGCCCAGGCAAACTCTGTCATGCGCGATGGCTGACAACTGCAAACCGTTTGTTACACTTGTATATAGACACTCCAACTCCATCAGAAAATCTTACAATGCTTGTGAAGTATGTAATGTCAGTTTATGCTCCAATGTGGTTTGAAATAAAAATAAAACCGAACTGCCAGTATGGTGCCCATCATTTTTGGAAAATGATTTCTCTTGAAAGTCAGTTTCCAGACAACGTTAAAGAGATAATTTTCAAAGTTCTCTCAAATAATGCATATTTCGCTCATCCTGAACAGCTACTGTTGACAATGTTGTTTGACTCAAGAAAATACATTCGGGAATTAGCTGTTAGGCATATTCTTAACTCTAAAAATAAGAAGACGAAGAGTTCGGATGGTGTACGATTTTTTAAGCGTCCTAAACTCAATTTTGATGCCGTTGATTATGTTGATTTAGTTGATTGGGCAAACTGTGTTGTAATAGAGCCACCTCTTACAGTGCATCTAAAAGACCAACAATTGAAAGAAATGTGCAAAGAACAGCCTACAGAGTTCACTTTCGAGAAATTTCCCTGTCACAATGCAAGCTGTGGAACGTTGTGTGAAACTAATAACCGAAGCTGCAATAAAAGTTCGTGGTGAAACTGCACGAGATGGATACATTCGTGTTAAACTTCAAGCTCGGAAAGAACTTCCATCATTTGATAACAAGGGACAATATTATTCCAAAAAATTAATCCTCATTATGCATGAGGTATTATAAATCAAATTTGAAGATTTCTTTTTCAAAATTTTATTATCTCTATAAGCAATTCTAGAAAATGTATGATACTATTGCGCGATAATAATTACTATGATTAATAGTGATATTTAATTAATTTGTTTATGATTTAATTTCGAAAAATAATTTTCACATAGGTTTTTAAAGAAATTCAGTATTTTTTTCATTTTTCTCCAATTTTTGATGTCAGAAAGGAGCGGTTAAATGCTCATTAAAATCAATGAAACATTTTATGGGCTCGAACTGGCTCATTATATAACATTTTCGGTGCATTTCAGCAAAATATTCGGAATTTAGTTTTTTAGAAAAAATTTCGACAAAAATTCATTTTTTTTCTATTTTTTCGGTTTTTTAGTGTCAAATAGCGCCGGCTAGATATTTTTTAACATCCAAGAAATTTTTTGTGAGTGCTAACTAGCTCACTACGCAACTTTTGCGCGCTATCCAAAAATTGATTTCGAAAAAAAAGTTTTTTCGGCTTATTTCGGCCCACCCTATTATGGCCCGTCCGGATTGACTAAGCTTCCAATGGGAGCAAATAAGTCACTGGATAGCTTCAGCTTTGCGAGGCAGAAATTGCAGGCAAGGAATATGCTTGGTTCTTGCTTGCAATTTTCGCATAGCGTGGCCGTGGTTGCTCTAATACTTCTGGAGCTTTCATGGTAAATCAGGATGGTTGTGATCAAATAAATTAAACCTATTTAATTTTTCTAGAAGGTTCACTACTGGCTTTAATAGGGGAGATTTCTTAATATTTCAGAAAAGTTACTGACTTTTATCAGAAAACGTTCCTGGTTTTTGTAAGATATGTTACTGACTGAAAATGGGCACATCAGCTGCCTATTATTTTCCAGGAACGTTTCTGAATCGTTTTTTCAGTGTATGCAGGTAACGCAAACATTCCTTCTCCTACTTCCTTCACATTGATGAATTCTCGGCCGCATTTCGTTTTTCAACTGGAAAGTTACCAACAGAGTTTCAGTTTGAATAGAGAATATTTTTGATATCAGACGATTTTGTCATGAGATTCTATTATACGAAGACGGAAGAGCAGAGAAACAAAGAAAATTAAATAAAAGTGAGAGTTCACTCATTCTTTTTGCAAAAGAAAATGAAACTGTTCAGGTTCATCATATCAAACTTTTAAAGCTTCAGCTAGAAACCTAAAATGAAAAGGGCCTTCATGTACACTTTGGGTAAAATATTATAGAAAGACTGTATTTAGTGAAAAATAATTCAAGTTGAAAGAAAGGAAAATACACTCTTAATTCAAAAGAATGAAAAAATAACTCTTAAAAAGAGTGAAATCTATTGCGGGTGCATTCATTCTTTCTGAGTGCTAGCTTTATCGAAAAAAGACGCTTTACGAAAAAAACCAAGACTAAAACTTTTCCTTATTGGCGTGAAATTCAGAAACACTCTTTTAAAGAGCGAAAAATAAAAACATTCTTTAAAAGAAGGACTCAAAAGCATTTTCATTGGTTCGATTCTGTCACGTGATTTTGTTTAGAGAGAATCTTCTACACCTCCACGTTAGGCTTAACTAACGTTGGTCGCGAATACCAAGTAGATGTCGCTATCTGAATGTCTTCATTTAATGAATTAAAACACTATTTGTCGCCGAATGAGGATTCTGAAGGAAATGCACAAAAACTGAATGGTAAGTGCGAAGAATTTTCTTTTTTATTAAAACTTGTAACTGTTAATATTTCTTGAACTGCTATATCGTTACAAATCACCCACGTGCAATGTTACGGCGAACTTTTTGTAACTTTTTCTTCCAAATTAATGAAACTGGTATCAAAATTTTATTTCGGAAATCGAATAAAAAATATGACATTTGAAACAGTCGTTACCATCTTTGGTGTGTGTGTACTGTATATATATTTTAGGCAGGTGTTACAGACCCGACCATACGCAAATCTATAGGTCGGATATCGAATCCGCTCCCGATGGTCGGAGCTCCAACCACTGCGTATATTTTAAATTAATCAAACATTGTTTTTGTGTATAATAAACTTTAAAGAGTATCATAAACTTTGTATAATACACTCATTCATATGTGTAACGGGCCATTCATTAATTCAGGGTCCTGAGGGGGAGGGGGGAATTCTCTACATACCCTTTCTTGGAGAGGGGAGTTGGTGGATCCATTCTTACGTAATATTTTCCAAGCCGATATTTTATATTAGAAATCCGCGGTCAAGTGGTTTGGCAAATATTATATTTCATTTGCTTCAGGAAGGTAAAAGTATGTATTATAGGATGTGCTGTTTTTTACTTGTGTTTCAAAGAATGAAACGTGTAAAATATAATAAAAGAATCGCACTGTGTTTTGCATGTCTTATTTTTAATTATTATCGCATCATATACAAAAATTATTTGTCGAAAAACATTCGGTCTAGATTCCTTACAGTAAACATTTCTTTACTCAAAAATGTTTTTGAAAAAATTAAAAAAAAAAAAAAAGATAGTTAATTTAAGAACAATCCCAGTGATGTAATATTTGTTATTATTGTGAAGAAAAAAAAGAATCTTACGTAAGATGGGGGGGGGAGTCTTCCATACCCTTACATAGGGGGAAGGGAAGGTCAAAAACTGGCAAAATTGTCCTTACGTAATTAATGAATGGCCTCGAAGAAAAAAAATATCGAATTCAAACGTATCTTGTCACAATTTATGAGTGACTTTTTAAATTAATTTGAACTGATGTAACTTTTAAAACATTATTAATGTTAAAAGGCACACCGAGAATATCAATACGGAGTTTCAAAATTTTAAATCTATTTATTTGGAACTGTGTGGGTTTTTTAGTTTTATTTCAATCTTTAGATTCGGAAATGTACGTAATATTGCACGTGGGTGATTTGTAACGATATACGAGTAGTTCAAGAAATATTACCAGTTAAAGTTTTAATAAAAAAGAAAATTCTTCGTACTTACCATACAGTTCTTGTGCATCCTCTTCGGAAACACTTAAAACATTTTTTTTTTCATTTTTTAAATTGAAAAACTAATTTTTTTTTCAAATGAAATAAGTTTTAAAAACAGTTTAAAATTCAAATACACAGCATAAGCACATGAAAACACGTTTAAAAAACAATTTCACCAAAGGAGAGTGAAATGATTTTACCAATTTTATTCTAAAAAAAGAGTGAAATAGCGGCTTTCCAAAACGGAAAGCAACCACTCATTTAGGATATTAATTTAGTCTTAAAAAGAGTGAAAAACACTTATCAAAAGGGAGTGAAATTAGCTTATCCAAAAGGAGTGAAAATAACCGCTCCGCAAAAGGAATGAAATTCACTCCTATAAGGAAAATGCGTTTTCGACACTGGAAAGGAGTGAAAATTTACTCAGTCTGAGTTAAAATCGCTGGAATTTTTTAAGAGAGTAGGGATACAGCTTGAAACATTAACCAAAGGGCTTTTATTTTTTCACTTATCAGCTCTAGTTTCAACGCAAAAAATGCTAGCCTATATTTACAAGAGATCTGAAAAAGGGAATGGATTAAAAAGATTTTTTATGTACTTGGAAATAAACGTCACGGATTTGCGAATCAATAAATTTTCGTTTAGTTTGTGAACATACTTGTGTAATGAATAGATTCTAATGAAACTAATGAAGAGCTTGAAAGTACTAATGCAAAGTTGTAACATATTCAGCAATTCAAATGTGTGTTTTTTTTGTTAAGTTTAATGAATTGTGTTCATGTTAAACTTTATTGTAGAACTGGAATGGCACTGGGACATTTGTCTATGTTTTTGGTTACACAAGAGCGACTTTGAGCTAGAGCAATATGGTCATATTTAACTTCTCATCATAAGAGTGCTCGAGAAGAAAGTTATAAAAAGCGTGTAATCAGCGACATTTTAAGAAATTATTTTTGGACTTGAAGGCATTATATATATATATATATATATATATATATATATATATATATATATATATATATATATATATATATATATATATATATATATATATATATATATATATATATATATATATATATATATATATACACACACATATATATAAACAAGAGAAACAGATTGAAAGGTCATCTCAACAGATCAAGATCGTTGATGGAGAGGATGTGGATCTACTTGTTCTTTTTTGCTATTTTGTCTCTAACATTCAAAATATTTCCTTCATAATTTTGTTTTTATCCAAAGAAAAATGAAATAGCTCTTGGATTCGTACTGTATCTTCACGAAGTTAATGGATTTTATACCACATTTTCCCATGTCTGGCTAAGAAACACAAAGCTGAGTGGTATTTTTCAAACGAACCGGTGTTGGGTTGGCCTGGCCACCATAACTTTCCGTCCTGAAGTGAGTCACGAAGCCCTAGCCGAAACTGCAGAGAAAGAGCTGGATGCTCTGTATAAAAATGAGGTATCCACCGATACCCTGTGACAGTATTTAATTCCACATGTTCAAAATGCAGCATGTAATGCAAATGTGAACCGTCTTTGTTTGCCTTAATCAAAAGAGTAGCTTCATTCCACTCGAATCGCAGGTACCAACAAGTAAACAAATGGTTCCCAGAGAAGTAGGATACCTCAGAGTGCAATTGGTCGAAGACTAACTTAAATTTTAAGATCTGTTCTTCACTAATCACAACAATAAGAGAACCAGCCTCATCCGTTCTTTTCAGATTTCTCTCATGTTAGTGCAAAAAGGGATATATGGGAGCATGCTCTTGTTGCATAGCCGGTTTTAGCTCCACAGCTTGGTGCAATCTGCCATTTTAAAAGATTCCCACATTATCTTAGCAAATCTAATCAATAAAAAAATGGAAAGAAAAATAATTAAATGAAATAAAATTAACCTATCACTACCTCCATTTTTTCACTTCGGAAGTAGGGTCATATCCATCAAGGAAACCCTGAAAACCACGACATTAAGTGTAGTTAAATTTGAAAATATGTTTTGATGATAAATGTAAAATGTAGTTTCACCCTTTTGAAATCATTCTGCTTTCTTTCTTTTGCCCAGATTTCTCTTATTCTAAAGGAAAGTATTTTGTTTTAAAAGTCTTTTGTAAAAAATATTTTATATTCAAAATAAAACTTGGTAGGTAACTTTCAAGTCGTAAAACGAAATGCGGCCAAAAAATTTATTAGTGTGAAAGGTATAGATACGCAGGGAAAGAATTGTTTGGGTTACCTTCACAGGGTAGTCAGCTATTGGTCTATTTTTTTTCCATAACCGCCGTGTTTTGCCAACACACATAATTTATATAAACACATATTAGAGTCTTATCATATCATTCTTTGCCTCTTTGTTTAAAATGGGATCTTCCATAGTATCTGGAAAAGTGTTTTGTCTCATTTCTTCAAAAATCGAGTGTTCCGATAATTTGTTTGTTTTGCGATTATGAAAGAAAAATTGAATCTACAGACATCGTTTTTGGCTTAAAAGAAAGCCAATTAAATTTACTGCATCCGTATATCCAGTTTTCTTTCTTGTAGAGTAGAAATTTATTTCGATATTGCACCTGAAATGTGATCAAAGCATAATTTTTTTCATTTTTCGTGAAAAAGGCCAATTTTTGAATTACGATATCTTTTAAATAATTGGTCGTACAAAGCGCTACTTCAGCTTAAATTGTTTTACCACATTTAGCATCACAAGTTGCATAAATTAAGAGAACTATGCAACTTTTTTTAATTAAAAGGAAAAACTAAAAAAAGTTCGAAAATTTTGCAGTCTTTTTGCGAATTACGCAGGGAGCACAGGTTTTTGAAAACTGCAAACTTAGGTTTACACTACTCTAACTGACCAAAACAACATATTAAGAACTCAGATTTACAACGCACTTTGCAAATTTAATGTCTAATATGACTGGACTATTTGGTTTGCATTGGTGAACCATTCATTCTTCTTTTTATGCCCTGATGAAGGGGCTTGCATTTGATTGCCCCGAAACAGCTGTTAGCTGAGTTTTGAATAATTTTTAAATGCTTTCTTTTGTACTTAATACATGCTGTGTCAATTTACTTATTCCACAGTACAAAGTTTTCGACTGCTTTTTAACAATTGAAAACTTTAGATCATACGACGAAAAAAAGTTACGGAGGTTTCTCACATTTTACAATTTTAATTTTCCACCATAGCCTTAGAAACATAACCAAATTACTAAAAAAAGTATATTGTAAATTTTTTCGTGTGAGTCCTCAATGCTAGTCAATAATATCAAGTGTTCATTAAACGTTTAAGGAAAATTCTATTAGTAAGTTTAAGGCTCTTTTCATTTAAATATATTCCTCTCAGAGAGGCAGTACGGCATCTAAACAGTGAGTTATCCTATTAAGGCTTTGAGAATACGATATCATGTATATAAGATGCACTTTCGTACACCTCTGCGCGATTTTATTTCTTCAAAAACGCGATAGGATATTTTATAATGAGAAAATGTAACAGGATTTTTTCCCTCTTTCTCGACAGAATTTCTCTCAACACTAAAACATAAAAATTGTCTACAACATCATAGCTACCATTAGCTAGTTTATCTGCGTCTCAAACAAGGTACACGGAGTGCATTAAATGTTAAAGTATGATCATTCTAAACAAATTACACTCGATTTCTAGTGTTTTAGATACATAGATACATACTCGCGTTATTTTAAAAATAAACAAAGTTTATTATTTTTCCCATTTCTATTTCCAAAATTTCTTTTAACTGCTTAGCATTTACAATGCTCAAAATATTTCCTTTTTTTAGCCTACTTTCCCAGTAAAAGTCAGAAAAAGAAGAAAAAAACTTGAAAGAAGGCTTAATGCATCTTAAAAATATCCCGAAAAACAATTAAAAAAATCAAAAATAAATAAAATAATTAGATAAATATTGAAAAATTGAAAATTGGAAAGTAGGGTATTGAGATGGGGAAAAATGTCTGTCGGTCTGTCGGTTTGTCTGTCGGTCTGTCCCCCCCTAATAACTTTTGAACCAATAGTCCGATTCGAACAAATATTTTTTTGTTACAAAGATCTCGGCGAGGACATTTCATTCCCATAATTCATGTTTTGATTTGAACAATTTTTTGTTCAATTTTGAACAGTTCAAAATAACTTAACATTAACGTCTACGGGGAAATTCAAAGCAAAAATAAATCTTGAACTCAGAGGCGAAGTGGCTCCAAACAAACTTTGTAGGGAAAAGCTTTTAATGAAAAACATGTTTCGTAAATAGCTTTTTTATTTGATTAAGTTTTCGTTCATTTTTTAACAGTTCAAATCTCTTAACATTAGCGCCTACGGGGAAACTGAAAGTCATTATAGATTCCGAAGTAAAAGGCGGATTTACTTCAAACAAACTTTGTTAGAAATAGCTCTTGACGACCTACTTCCGACTCTGACGCCGATAATTTTGGTGCTCCTGACTCCGACTCCGACTCCTGTCCCCGAAAATTACTCGGACTCTGACTTCCCGAATTTGAATCTGACTTCGTAGCTTTGGCAAAAATTTGTGCTCGGAGGAAAAATGGCTGACTCCGACTCTTGGAAATTCGACTCTGACTCCAACTCCTGTATCAAATAATAAGTCCTACTCCGTCTCTGCAAATATTGGCAGACTTGCGGACTTTTAGGGGAAATGACCGATTCCAACTCCGAGTCTTTGAATTTAAAACTTTCAGCTCTCGAATCTAACTCTTTTGTCCCAAAATCAGATGGACTCCGACTCTGACTCCACAGCCATGGTTTTTACTGTGAAATAATTGCTTTAAATATATTTTGATTTTATTTTCAAGATAAAGTTTTAATTTATGTATTCATTTTTAGCAGAGAAATCCTTTATGTTTCTACATAAAGATATGCGCAGACGATTTTTTTTTCGACAATGAAAATTATTTCTTTAAGTTGACATTTTATTGTTTTTATTTATTTTTGAAAGTACATCAATTCATTCTTAATTTTTTTTTGGAAACAGGAGAAAAACGAACTATTTTTTTATGTGATTGTTTTAATGAGCTTTTAATTTGAATTATTTTTTTTTTCTTTTTGAAAACGATTGAAAGTTTTTTTTTTTTTTGATGGAAAACATGTATTTATCTGCTTTGTTTAAAAGGTGCAGCTATTTTATTTGTAATTTCATTTATTTTTTACGCATCTAGTTCTTTAGATGAGCAAGGCAGGCTTTATTTCTCGAAATGAGTTTAAAATATTAAAAAATATGCTTGAAATAATTTACGATTTTAGCTAATTTTGAGAATACTGATCAGATACTAGGAAGTCGATATTGGTATACGGGAAAGTAGGCTCGTTTAGTTCTGGACAGAACTTCTTGTTTTAAATTAAGTTTACAAATGGAAATGGAGTTTCATTGAAACCCCATCCAAAGGATGTCTATGGTTTAAATCGTTTTTTCTCTAATATTTTCATTCCCAATTCGTTCACCCTGAAAAGTAAGAAATCTTTTAAGATTTAAAGATACTAACTACAGTTGCAGATAAAATTGAGAGGAAATATTAAGAACGTTTAGAATGCCGGGAAACTTCATTGATGAAGATAATTTTTGAAAAATATTTCCAGACTTTCGTTCACGGAACATAAACACGAGACATGATTACATTTCGAAGAAGTAAAAAAAAGTTAAAACTATGTTAGAAGCGATAAAAACGCCTAACGCGAGGAGAACAGAAGTTAGAAAACGGAGAAATAAAATTACTTCAAGGAGAATTTCCTTGCGGGCAGAATAATTATGAAGTTACTTCAGAAACTACTTTCCTTACTAAAATTTTCCTTTGATTTCTCATTTCTAAGATAGAAATATGTCTTATTTTCTAAGAAAATGGTACCTTCTGCGCTTCTGTTATTATCGTCAAAACTATAAAAGTAACAAAGTTTGCATTTCCCTGTTTAAATACATTGTAAAAATATGAAAAAGTCAATGCATTTGCTTAATTTATTTCAGTCCTGGGGAAAAAATAGCAGCATAATATCGATTATGTGTATCGATTTATTTTGGTAAATTCATTTAGTTATGAAGCATAAGTTTTTGCAAGGTTCTACACGTGTAAATTTTCTTAGAGTACTGTTAACGTGTGACCGCACAAGAATCCAAATTGCGGGTGTGGGTGTCAAGAGCGCGAACACACATTCCGTAAAAATGCATTTTAGAGACTTATGCGTCAAAAAATTTGCCCCAAACTCCCTATTTGAGAGCAAACGACCCCTTTCCAACAATGATTCCCCCCCTCCCCCAATCAGAACCTGTAACTGGCCTTGCGTGTGGCCATGTAAGATGTGCGCACACTGTGTATTATATTGAGCGAAAAATGTCGGTATTTAAGCTTGCTTATGACAGAATACCATTGAGTTTTATATGAGGTATGTGGAGTTGGCGAATTAAAAATGAGTGGCCAAACTAAGTCAAATTGAGAAATTTTGTTTCGTGAGTAAAGGTAACGCTGTATTGCACGTGTGACCATGTAAAACATTTCCTATGCAAAATTGTAGATGCACCAAGGGCAACAGGACGGCTATTAAAGCATTAATGACATTAATTATATTTATGGTAATGATTTTCATCATAAGAACAAAAATAAAAGGTTGGTATCAAAGAACTTCCTGAATAATGGCTTTGTACTGGCCATTGTTTCAAATGTTAGATTTCTAAAATTAGCAACACATAACCTTAGAAATAAGCGAATAATACTGTTCCCACAACTTTTAACCTAGTAATACTTAGTAAAGCTATTATATCGGACTAGCGTGATTTATTTTTAAATTAATGTAGGGGAGTGTGGGGCTAATTATGAAATATTTTCGGTTAACACAACAACCTACCTAACACGATAGCTTAATTAATTTCCTCAAGATATAGTTGATTTCAGCTAAAAATGAATAGTTCTAAATGTGAAGGAAAATATTAATAAATGTAATTTTTCGAAATCTGATTCTTAGGCTTGTTTTGAGTTTAAGGGGTAAACACAATTTTCACGTTCGCACGGGGAAAGTGTTTCGAGCAAAGTGAAATAATTCATTTTGCTTAGGCAGTCATTAATTAATTATTTATATTCATTGCATTATTAATTAATACACTTTTTTGTTTCCTCATTCACTTATTTTCTTATTTTTTCACTACTTTTTCACTTATTTTCTTCTTTCTCGTGCATTTATTTAAGTGATTATTCTTTTATTTATTCATTTATTAACTGCAATGCCCGGTTTTGCACGGTCTACCTCGAAAATAAAACTTATGTCAAGTGACGCATGTTCAACAATCAGGCTTCAATTAGAGGGAAAAAAGCTGTAAAATTTCCCGTTCAAACAATCATTCTGAAAGAAAGAAAGCAACAAATCAAAAATTCCCGAACAAATTAAACGCAACTTTCCTATTTATCTTCTGCTGGCGGTAGAAAAAAAAGAAAGAAGATAAATAACCAACTAATAATCAAAAGGAGAAATTTTCAACTGAAAAGAAAAACAAAAACAAAATTTTATTTCGTCGCAGTCGAGAAAAAAAAAGTGGCAACCTTCTGAAACTTTATTTACGCTCATTTAAAATGAGATCGCGCAAACGATAATTTTCCGATATGAAAATAGAGTTCCATTATGCTTAATAACATTTTTAAATTTTTTCCCGGTAATTTTACAACCTTTTATTTTGAAATTCTGAGGAAGTGAATGTACTCTATGATTTTCTTCTGCGAGCTTTCGAATGAGACCTGAATCATAGAAACCGGATAATTATTTCGGGTAGAAAAAGCCATTTAATGCCATTTTCGGGTCATAAAATTAAAATTCGAACGGTTCGGTTTTTTCATGACGTTCGAAAACCTCTCTACGTTCCTTCTCGGGAGCTCAAGTACCTCCTTGCCAAATTTGGTCCAGATCCGACGTAAACTGTGGATTTGTATAGGGAACACACACACACACACACACACACATACAGGGTGATTATAATTAAAGTTCCACTTTCAAAACGCTGTAACAATAAAACCACTGGTCAGAATGACGTCAAACTTCAACGGAATATTATCGAAGAATGGGGGAACTTGATGGCAGAAGAAAAAAAAAATAATTGGAATTTTTAGCAATAGATGGCGCTGTAAGCATAATTTAATAGTGATCGACTACAAATGACAAATAAACCATAAACTATTACCTAAGGTGTAAACTATACGTTAAAACACCGTACTACTCAGCGTGCACGAGGCTACAGGTTTGATACTGTTAGTTAAGTAAGCCCATCCAACACGGCAAGGTCATATCACATCGGATGGGAAAAATGGATTTTTAATTGTCCTGAGGCCGAAAACCGCAAAAAAAGCATGAGTAAAAACCAAATCGGTCTTTAATTTTCGTGAGACTGGCGCAAAAGATGTTCGATATGATGTACCCCGTTTTCTGTAACAAGTTGAAATCGAGAAAAGCATGTTCCAGGACTGATTGAAGTGTTTCCAGGGTCACGTTTAGAGTGTGTTGCGCAATGCATGCCTTCAGCTCAGCAAAGTTTGCAATTGGAGCACTGAACACAGTAGCTCTCAGATAGACCCATATCCAGAAGTCGCACGGGTTAAGTGGCGTTTTTATAACAATTTCAAAGAGTCGTGCGCATCACAGGTGTTTTGATTTACATATTCTGATACTTCAGCGCCATCTATTGCTAAAACTTCCAACAATTTATTTTTTTTCTGCCGTAATGAAAATGGACAGCAGACAGTTTAAATATCAAAATAAGCAATAACAAAAGCAAAACAAGACAAAACGGAACTCAAAGTCAAGATTTATTGCATGATTAACCCCCAGAGAAAACCGTTAAGCAATTAATTTCAGTAAAAAGACCCATAAAATACAATTCATGCAATTTTAAACTGTCTACTGTCCATTTTCATTGCTTTTGCTGGATGTATTTACATCTAGAAGCTCACACCTTTGAATTGAAGAAGGGGTTCCTTGAAACCTCGAAACACGTGTATTCTGAAATCTGTTTATTAGTGCTAAACAACTTTGGATATTTCCTGTTATATATGCTCTTTGTTTTATTTATACAGATTTGATGAAAATATCTTTCAAAAAAATGTTTCATAAAAAAATATATTTTTTTTTCACTTTGCGTTATGTAGAAGAAGAGGATAAAAATATTCATATAAACTCTGAGAAACAATTTTCCTGACACTAAAAATGTTCGCTTGGCGTCTGTTTATCTGTTTTTTCTCCGCAATATATGCATACACGCAAACAAAATTGTTAAATATTATTTATTGAACGCAAATTACAATTTGTTTTTCAAAGGAATGAAAAGAAAAATATTCGAACTACATTAAAAGCAATAACCGTGTCAAACAATAACTAGGGCTCAAAAATTGAGGAACAAAATTACGGTACGGGATTTTCCTTGCGGCCAAGTAATTATCAAGTAACTTCCGAAACTACTTTCCTAGCAGAAAATGTGCCTCTGATTTCTTGAATGTTACATTTTCCTCACTAGAGTGGATTTTCTTTTTCTTTAACTTATCTCTAACGATGAGAAGAGGGAAAGATGAACGTTTCGCTTTTAAACTTATTTGTTTTTTATTTTTTGAAATAACATAAACTTTTAAGTTTGAGAAAATAACGAAATATTTACAATATAAATGGATGTATTTCATTTACTTTAAGAAATACTTATAACGTAGAGTATCCAAAGCAAAAAAAACCTTCTTAAATTCACTCTTTACTTCGTTTTAAATAAAAATAGTAATATTTTGGTTATATTTAAGTAGTTGTATGGTATATTAATTATATACAATAAATATTTATAACAAGTTTTATTTTATTGCAAACGAGACCTGTTTTCAATAGCATTAAATCATTCTTATAGGAGTGAAATTATAGCTGATGTGTATGGCCAAGTGGTCCACTTGCACCAGCATTTCAAAAGTAGAACAGTAGACCATGCAATCACGTGCAACGAGTTATTTGTGTTTAGAAAAATCATGAGAGCATTATCCCACGACAGGTACTCAGACACTAAGCAATTTTTAAAATTTGTATATACTCTGGATAGGTTCAAAAATCTATAATTTTTTTCCAATGACAACCGAGATGTAATTTCCCTAATAAGAAAACAGATAAATAATTTAAAAAAAACAAACAAACACTGCTTCTGAATTTGTGCATTGATCTGTTTTCCAGTGATAAATATCCGTTTTGTTTGACGTAATTGCAAATTGGATAATTTTCTACAGAACAACAAAATTAATATGCCTTCTTATTCGTACAGGTTAAATTCCATAAAAGGTTACAGCTGATATAATTTTAAATAATGAAGCAACACATAGATTAGCTTGAATATGTACATTTACAACTGATACTTTTTAAGAGTAAATTTAATTCACACACAGTATTTTTTCCCCTAACAAATACACTAAACATTTTTCAAGAACATTTAACGAAAGAGCTTTACAAAGTACCGCTTTTGTTCGATACACAACCATAAAAAATAACCGCAGAAAATGTTTCATGAACACAGTTTTCTCGCGAAGATGTTTACAAATAGACGTGTGTAAAGCTTGACCACAATTAAATGGCGGATGATTTTGAAGCAAAAATATCGTTTGTATCATTTGTAATTGGTTGTTTGTTACTATTTTGCAATAGATAGGATCAGCGAGAACGTGTCTCTTGAAACTCGGCGCTTTGTGGCTGACTCTACCAATTACAAATGATGCAAATGAGTTTTCAAATGAAGGTTATCCGCCATCTCTCCATATTCTAGCTTTAACAAGTTTTGTTTTCCACTGAACTCCATAAAACCAGATAAACATTTTCAAGGTAATACCTCAACTTGTCAGAGTCACACTGCATGTTTTATAAATATAAGCACAGGAAATACTTCCGTTTGAAGAATATGTAAGCAATTCAAACTCACCAACCAACTGCAGAAATACAATCGCATTCCTACTCCTCGCTCTCCTGAAGTCCACCCTACACCTGTACTCCCCCTCATCGTCTTCTGTAAGGTATTCGAGAAAGAGGAGGGAGGGGTTGTCGTCCAGGCTCAGGCTCACCCTGTTGGCCACGGCCTCCCCAGTCGTATGCCTGGCCTGCTCGACACTCGTCTTTCGCGCGTCGACGCTGTAGATTGGCTTGGTGATATCGTCTTTGTACCATAGAATGAGCGCTACAGCATCGTCTAAAACAGGGGGTGTTATGTTGCAGGGAAGAGCCACTTTACTGCCTGTGATTCCAAGCACACTTGTGACCGTTTCTGCAAGAAACAAAAAAGAAATATTGTAATAAGACTTTGCTCAAAACAATTTTCAATGTAATTGATATATTAATTCAATGTAAAGTTACAGATTTTTTAATTAAAATTTTATCAATTTCTAACTCAACTTTTCATTCTCTATTCAGATGCATAAATATTTTCATTAGGATTGTGACAGCAAAATTATTTTAACCACGAAAGGCAGTCCATAAAAAAATTATCACAAAAGAAAAACTTATTTTGTGACTAAGGTTTTTTTTTGTGACTTAGTGACATTTACCTCTTGCGTACAACTCAAAATCAACAGATTTTGTACAGAAAAAAAGTTTCAATTTAGCATGTAAACCTTTGTTCTCTGCAATCAAAATGAATGCAACTTTCTTGGGCCGTTGGAGTAAAAAAAAAATAATTTCCCAATATTGTATCGTATACTTCAAATTTCAGAGAAATTATATCTGTAATAAAAAGAAGCAAATGGTGAATCCGTATTGATACCATTATAAAAACAATTTTAAAATTGGACTTATAACAAGAATATAGTAGACAGTATAATTTTATACATAAACTATTACTTTTTATCCACCATATAAAAACATACAAGCATTTCTTTGTCGTAAAATTAGCCACTTATTTTAGGAGTAAGGAAAGTTCATTTGTTTTTAATTACAATAACAAATTAAAGGCCTTTCATTAATCAGTTTTATTAAATAAGAG
This sequence comes from Uloborus diversus, assembly GCF_026930045.1. NCBI lineage: Eukaryota > Metazoa > Arthropoda > Arachnida > Araneae > Uloboridae > Uloborus > Uloborus diversus. The sequence goes on from NC_072735.1 coordinate 89,487,497, forward strand.
ACAAAACTTCCATGTACCCATATATACAACGAATAATAATTACATCGGGACATTTGGTCGCAAACACACTGACGAACTACATGCACACGAAGCCAGAAACTGACGGATGTGAAACAGGTCACAAATTTATTAAACAAGGATGATTTTGCACATCATTTCAGTTTTTGGTTAAATTCAACTGTATTAAATTGCTCACTGCACATGTAATACATGCATCGGAATGATATGCCCCGATCGTCACATTGACCAGTCATAATAAAAAGCTTTTGTTGATCTTATTCTCGTTGCGGTGCTGGTATCACACCTACAGGATACAACTTTAAACAATCGTTTTAAAACTAAATAAATATTGAATTAAAATTTAAAATAATGCACAAAATCTTCTTTATATACAAAACAGTTTGATCTGTTCCGAAACGTACAATTTCTGGCCTTGTGTGCATGTAGTGCGATACCTTGCGTTTGCGCTCAAACGTTCCGAGTAATATCAATAGTCGTCTGATGAGTGCTATGACCCCTCTATATTTGTGGAAGCATCTCTGAAAGACCCTGTGCATCCAAACAACTTATGCTTATTTTTTTACGGTATTGATAATTCTAAATTTGAAAAAAAAAATGCCTTTTATCCGTAATTTACCCTTTGAAATATAAAAAAAGATATTGAACTAAAGGTGAGGAACGTCATAGAATAATTTTAAAGTTTTATATTTCAATTTAATTGCACACACACACAGTACATTATAATATCAGTAACCTCTTGTTCAAAGTTATTCATTAAGATATCATGTGGCACCAAAATCGGTATCTTTTTAGTCGTCTCTTTAGTGAAGAAGAACACATATAATAAACAATTGCAATCATTTGTAAAAAAAAAAAAAAAAATCAGTTTAAAGAGATGAATTTACAGTAAAGAACATGTTTTCTCGGTTTCATATTAAGGTTCTCTTAGATTTCTTTTAGACTACACATAACTTTCGCCAAGTATGATGAACGCTACATTTTTAACAGTTAAAGGGGATCTACCGAACTTTCGACAGTTTTTTAAAGTTGAAATCGTTTTATATATTCTGTATTAGTTATTGTTAAAAACATAACGTTTTTTTAAATCAAGAACGAAAAAAACCTTTTTTCTGTTTTTAATTTAATATTTTTTGTTATCGTTTTTGTTACACCCATAATAGTATTCTGTATCCTTTTAGGGACATTTTTACAAAAATAAACTAGTTTTCTGCTACTTCTTAATTCAAAATGCTGTGTATTTTCAAGATAAAGCAAAACACATTCTAATTCTGTCAAGAAAAGGAAATTTAGCCCACGCACACGAAAAAAAGTGTCGCGTTTCAAGTTCCAGCTTTTTATGTAGTAGTAAAATTTAGCTCAAAACTTCAAAATAAGAAAACATTGTCTAAAAACCCTAAGCTTTTCAGAAAACTACAGTTGAACTATTTAAAAGATGATTGACTACATTAATATTCATCAGATTATTTTTTTAAACTTATAGTTATGCTAAAAGTGTCAAATTACATTTGAAGTAAAAAATTGAAACAACGATTTTTTTTTTAAAATTTGAGAAATATCTAATCCCGTTAACTCTACGTCATATTTTCTGCGTACTGCGCCATGCTATACACATTCATATTAACGTTTGCATCAATATCTTTTCAATTAGCTTCAGTTTTCCACGACGTAATTATAATTAGATAAATCATGTGACTTAAGCTAGTTGCATATGAAATTCTGGTGTAATTGTATGAATAATGAACATAATTATTCACTTTTAGCGCAATAATCAGATCCCGCATTTTAACGAACATGAATTCTGGGTATTGTAAGATCATCATATTATTTTAATGAGCCTACTAACTTTCTATTTTGGGTGACATGCTCAGTTTTAGAGTGGATATTTAAGCAATGTTTGACAAGAGCAATTTGAACTATAATAAAATAATAAGTACGTTAACATTGCTAAAGAGGTGTTACATTTTCAGAATATTTGATTATTTAGTGATAAATGTGCTTTCCTATCCTACACGAACCAGATGCGTGAGTTATGAAATTTAACTGCAATCTTTTTAAAGATCTTTTTATTTTAGCCACTGAGTGTCAATAACACAAGTGAAATATACATCAAGTATAAATATTAGCTTAATTTTTAAACGGAAAAAATAAATATATCAATTCATATTTAAAACATTATGATCTAAAAGACTTGGGTATGTTAAGAGACCTAAAACTTTTTATTACAAAATATCTAATTTGCCCGAAACTTAAAAAAATACGGGGTATACTTGCACTTAGAACAATACGCTTAACGTTAGATATATTGCTTGTTGTAGATTTTTGGCTACTTTCTGTTCTAATGAAGAAAAAAGCGTAGCGATAAATAGCAAAAAAAAAAAAAAAAAAAAATCAAGGATATTCTAAGTACTTGAAAATATGAATAGAGCTATGGAAATACATCGTATCAAAAAAAGTTAGAAAAAAAGAACTTTGCGGGGTTAAAAAATACAACTTTCGTAAATTTGTTTTAACAATCAAAAAAAAAAAAAAAAAAAAAAAATAGCAAATCAGTAACACACGTAAAATAATAAGTATAAATATTTGCTTAGATTTTTAAGCCAAAACATCAAGCACTAGTTCACAGCACAGTTCACAGTTAAAATGGTAAGATCTAAACAGCAACGGAATTTTTAAGACCGGAAACGTAATATTATTTTGGTGCAAATTATCTTACCCCCCACAGCCAAAATTTAGAAATAATGACATACGCTAACATCAGCAAATAATATGCTCAAGTTTACAGATATTGTCGCGTTGTTGATTTGTGGCTAGCTTCTTAGTGAAAAAAAAATGCAACGAAAGATTTTTAAAACATTAATAATCCAGTAAATTAGGAGCTTTGAAATTCTTCTTCTACATTACGTAATCCAATTTCGGACAGCTGGAAACTAACGTTAATTACAAAAGTTACGACTACGAATTGCTCAAACGATCACTATAAAAATATCTAATATCAAGAGCGAAGTACACAGCATAACTGATGGTGAAATTTAATCAGTATGTGATCTTAGTATGACGTTAAATTCAAATCATAAAACAGAAATGTCCAGGTTTCTCTAGCCGGTTACAAGTCAATGGACTTTATATATGACTAATGAACAAATTAAACAAACATTCAATTCAGTCCTGCCTCAGATATGAACTGCATATTTATTCCAAGAAAGTGTAAATTTAATATTTCCGCCACGTTGGTGCAACCACTTATAGAACAAGTGTAATCATTTGTTCAAAAGATACAATATTGTTTTCCTCATTTTTATTTTAAAATGTTTGAGAAAACTTGACATTTTTAAAAGGATTACAAAAATTTTAAAGATAAAATTTAGACATAATTCTAACATGGACATTATTTTAAATGTTAGATTCAGTTTGCATGAAAATTGCATTCCGGAGATCATAGCAGCATATTCCCTACATAATATAATTTCTAAAACAGATCTTTTTTTTTTTCAATTGTAGAATTTCGAACGATTTTGTTGTTATTTGTATACATAGTGATCTTATATAAATAGCATAAACAGAATCATTTTTAGTTAAACTACTATCGCAATTTAAGTTAGTACCACCCCTTGTTTTAAGTAGTTTATTTTGATACAAATGAATTACTAAAATGTGTTTCTAAAATGCCTCCAAAAAGCAAAGTAACATTTTTTTTTTATTTTAAAGAAGTAGTAGTTTGTAATTGTAAAAAACATTACAACATCTCTGGAAACTTTATTCAAGGTAAAGGTTCAGCGACACTCTAATATGTTTTGCAAAAAGAAAAAAAAATGACATTTTAAATATAGTCCTCTTTTTACCGTATTCGAGTGTTAACATTTCTTAACCAGAATTTTAGTTTAGAGTTCAATAAAGATATTTTGCCCTGCAATTTAAAAATCTTGATGATATCGTGTAAAAAAAGAAAAAAAACTCATAATTGCATGTAACGAAAAATAGCAAGAAACTAATTCAAAAAATTTGAGGTAATAATCATGCAAAGAAAAATTAAATGAATGAGAAAAAAGTATTTTTTTTATTACTAAATCTGTTTTGAGAAAACATGATTAAATGATTATACTGGAAATCTAATTTCATTTCGGTTCTAGAGTTTCCTTCAATGCCTTAAATAAATCGGAAGATTTTTCTAATTAAATCTTCATTAGTGAGCAAACAGTTTTTAATCAGAGTTTTTAGGAACAAAAACGATCTAGTGTATTGAAACATGTTGATTTTGTAGCTGCTTTTCAGGAAAAAAAAACCCAGTGCAAACTATTCCCCAAACGTCGAGAAATTAATTATCCACTCGTTTCGAAACTTTAAATTAAAAGAGGAGAAATGTTTGAGTATGGAATTACAGTTTTAATGATTACTTTTTAAGGCCTTAAAAGTAAAAGTGAGCTTTAGTGTTTAGGAAAACGAATAATGAACATTTTAAACATTAGGAACTTTTTAATCACAAAATATCATTTTAATTACTAGAACGATACTTGAAATTTATGTTTTGTATATACAAGTAGTTTCTACACATCTGCTTCGTATAAGCTGAGTGACGAACTTCGTCTTTCCTTTTTAAAGATTCCTTTCATTGATTTAGTAATTTAAATAATTTTGTAATAATTAATTATTCCTCAAAGAATTTCTCATTAGATAGTACGTAGTTTTCAGCAAAATACGGTTCTTATCAAAATTTTTAAATCTAATTTCTTAAGGTATAATTATCAGCTAAACGTTTTATGCGGTAAGAGATAGAACAAATCAAAAAAGTGTTTTTAACAATGATACGCAACGTATAAGCAATTTCTTTTTTTTTTTTGGAAAATGAGGTTTTTTGAAGAGCAAATTCTATATCTCGTCTGGATCACATAATTAAGAATTCTACCGCTGTATGCAGAAAGTCATAAGCGTGTATCAAACACTTTTTTCATAGGGAATTTAAATATTCTCAACTCTTGGGTTACTGGCTCTGACTTCATATAGTAGTTCTTCAACGAAAATGTTTTAAGTGTTAACGAAAATGTTTCCACATACTTGGCACTAGTGCTAGGCTGACAGAACCAAATGCAATGAATGACATTTACCGCTGTTAAAAATTAGTTTCGTTACTTACGAATTCTTGAATGAGATGATAACGTATTTTCTCGCTTCATTACATACACTGGTGTGCAAAAATTAAGGACGAAGTCGAAAAATTAGCATATCAGCTGAACAAAGAGGCAGAGCGGACAGAAAGGCCAATCAGGAGATTAAGTAAGGTGATGTACGGTAGCACATGCGCAGATATGCAGGCAGACGTAATGGAGGAGTGTGAGTAGTATAAAGCATGTTGTCGGTGTAAGATCAGTATTTCTGGCAAAGAAATTGCACGCCGTATAGCAGTTAAAATCACACCGAGTTCCTGCCTCAGCGAGAAATGGCGAATAATCAATCTGTTAGACGACATCTGGATGCTTTTACCCGAGGTCGAATCATTGAGAAGTTGGAGGAAGGCCGTAGTGTGACAAGTGTGGCTGCAGAGTTCGGAATTGATCACAGCATCGTTTCACGACTTTGGAGACAATTTCAAACTACAGGAACAGCTATCCGGGGGTTCAGTAGTGGTCGTCCACAAGGAACCACACCCGCAGATGGCCGGTATATTGTCTTACAGGTCAGAAGTAACAGGTGGCAGACAGCGGGAGAAATCGCTAGACACACGACACAGGCGACTGGACGACCGATATCGCGTTTTACCGTGGCCAGAAGACTGCACGGTGGTGGTCTGTGTGCACGACGCACTATACGGTGTGTACCTCTAACGCTTGCCCATCGGAGAATGCGTTCTCTGTGGTGTCGGGAACACCGGAATTGGAGAGACAATGAATGGGGTCGAGTACTTTTTACAGATGAGAGCAGATTCAGTCTGCGATTCTCAACGCATACTCATCTGGAGAGAGCGGGGAAGCCGCAATCATCCCTCGAACATCATTGAAAGGGACAGGTATGGAGGTCGCGGTGTTCTCATTTGGGGAGGCATCATGCTTGGTAGTCGTACAGACCTTCACATCTTCGACGCTGGTTCAGTCAACGGGACCCGTTATTATAACGAAATTCTTCTTCCATATGTGCGTCTTTTTAGAGGCGCAATGAGTCCGCAGTTCCTTTTCATGGACGACAATGCACCATGTCATCGCACAGTAGCTGCCGAACAGCTCTTAGAGAGTAAGGATATTGAACGTATGGATTGGCCGGCACGATCTCCGGATCTCAATCCCATCGAGCATGTATGGGATTTTCTAGGCAGACGCTTGGCAGCTCATACCTTACCACCAGTAACGATTCGGGAGCTTCGATTGGCGCTGCAAGACAAATGGGCAGCAATGCCTCAACAACTCATTGACACCCTCATTCTCAGCATGGACAGACGCTGTGAAACCTGCCTGGCTGTCGGGGGAGATCCTATCCCCTACTAAAGACCGCATCTTTCTTGCTGGACACCCATCACAGGGATGTTTCGGCCTTCAGTCGCAGTGCGCTCCATGCTACTTTTTCAATAAAGCTTCTTTTTATCCCTTTGATTTCTCTTTTAGTAAGTGTTGCTTACATTACACATGTCCTTACGTATTGGGGATCTTCGGTATTAAATGTGTTGATTTGGAAAGCTTTTGAACAAAGTTATATTGAAAAAACCGTATCGTCCTTAATTTTTGCGCACCAGTGTAGTTTTACATTCGTTTGAATATCAGACATTGTTTTAGTGAACCACAAGAAACATTGCTCTTCAAGTATTTTTTTTTTTCTTAGGTAATGAATTTGCTTTATATCTCTAAAACTAAATTTGAAAAAAAAAAGAAAGAAAGAAACCCGGAAATATTAGGTTGTTTTATATATGTTATAAAAATGTGTACTGATTGTTTTTTTAGTTTAAGTTTGAGGGTGCATGAATCTAATACAATAGGTATAATGTACATATGGATGACAATGTAAATTATAAATATATACATATTTACATGCATGCGAAGAAAATACTTAGAACGATAATCATAGCCTATTGTTTATACACAGACGTTGTTACACAGCATTGAATGAGCTCATCATGCCTTGTAAAAGTGTATTTTCATCGGTAGTTATGGCTCTCAACGCAATTATCTAAGATTGCTAAGCAGCGCGTTTTACCATTTAATTTTATAACGGGTTCATTCATAAAATCATTGTAGTATCTCACTTCGTTGTTTTGAGGTCAATGAATCCTTGATTGCGAGCAGCTTTCGTACAAGCTTCCATCAAAAAATCATCAAAAACTGGTCATCTTGAAAGAGCATGAAAACATTTCTGACCATTTCAAAGACTATCGACAGAAGAGTTGCTCGTACCACAACCACGTCCTTCCTTGGGATAAATCAATACTTCAGTTCCATTACGCATCCAAGCGAAACCAAGTGATGAATTTGCTTCTTGTAAAAATGACAGGAAATTTGCACGCATGCTTCCGTACTAGCTTTTATGAATTCCATAATACAAAAATTAAACGAAATACTCTCAAAAATTAAGTGACCAATATAAACGCATTTTTAAGTTTAGAAAGAACAAAACTAATAAATAAATAAATGAGTTGAATAAATACAGTAAATAATAAAATGTAAAACAATATTTTTTTCCCTTGAATATTGGCTTTTTTTTAAACGAACAAGAAGCATAACTTGGTATTAACTAGGCAATTTTTCAGTGCGCGATGAAAAATTTCATGCAAATTACGTCATGTCAGTACATGCACAACAAGAATTTATATTTTTTTTCATCCAGTCTTTTCGTTCACCAAATGGTTTTGTTTATCCACTCCTAACTGAATGGTTTTGTTTAAAACACCAAAATTAAAAAAATAAAAAGGAAGATGTAAATTTAAAACCAACACGAAAGAAGTACACAAATACGCGTCTCAAATTAGGGTTTTCCAAAGCGACAATTACGGAAGAAAACATGAAGTTGTTGATTAAACAAACCTAACAGTCCTAAAAAACGAAACAGTCGTATTTTTACGCTAAAAAATAAATGAGAATCACAAAAATGTGTTTATGTTCTTACTAAGCATCTTGAGACGATTTTCCACCTAAATTCCCTATGAGCCAAGTCTAGTAAAATGCAAATGAATCGTCATTGTTTCCTTAACGACCATATCTGTTTCAATAGTTGTAGATCATTAGATTGTAATTTACAACTACAAGAAAAGAAAACTTTTCTTAATCATCCAAACTGTTTCATCTCTTATTTAAATAAGATGAAGACATTACCACTGACACGATAAATCGTGGCTGCATAGCACTGACAGCGATGATTATACCATGAAGCAAGAAAACGGTCCAGTATTAGAAGTTGCGCTTATTTTATATTTATGATATTACTTTCCGGCACATTTATGAGACTTAATTTTCTTTGTAATGATATTTATCCATTAATGTGTCAAATTTCTCAATTTGTTTTTTGTCTTCGTTAATTAAGAGACACAAGATGCGATGTTGAGTCTTTAACACAATGAAAAATGACGTCATTATCTCGTAATATGATACTTAAATCTAATCAAACATTTATTTAAAAATTCAAATAAATGTTTTGTTTAGTTTTGAACTGTATTGCTAAATCTTTTTATGCTGTTGAGCAACATTACGCATTGTAAAAACGAAATTTCAATTGTAAGAAGACTTTTCATTTAAACTGTAGTTTTGCTGTTTATTTAAATCAGTGGTTATTATTATTATTTTTGTAATTTTAATTGTTGTTATTGCTATTGTTACAACTATTTTTATTGTTATTGTTATTAGCATTATTGTCATTATTATCATCGGTGTTGTTCGTTGTTATCATCATTACTTTCATATCGAATTGTACAAACATATTGATAACTCCCAGTAGCTTACAATTAGTTGCATCAATAAATTGTAGCTTAATCGAAATTAATAGTATTGGAGACTGGGGTTTGTTGTGACAAAGGCAAGTTGTGCCATCGACCCTCCTGACTGTGCCGATAGGTTTGAACGCCTGTCGCGTCATGGGATTGAGTAGGTTGATTGTTTCAGCGTGCTGTGCATGTTTGGAAGTACAGCGTTCGGCTGTTTTCAAGATAAAAGTATTTATCTCGTTTTCTACAGCAAAAGTAATTTTTGTGGCTTACTATGAACTTGTCATTGCTATTAAGGATACTGAGGTATGAAAGCGTTTCCAACATTATTTAAATATTTCGAGCTGTTATTCTATGCATATCATTTGTTGATCAGAACTATGTTTCAGAAACTGATGAATAAAGCTCCAAATGGCGTAACGCAGGGCTAGTTGAACAGGAGGCATGTTGTGGCAACACATGTCACAACATGCCCCGGCGCGTTTTCCGTCAGAGATGAGAGCGTTGATGACCAAAATTTAAATTATGATGATAAATATGAAGCTGTTAACAAATTAAGCACTTCAGCAGTATATTTAGTCAATAATAGTACGACTGAAGTGAGAAATCTCATTGAAATAGATGATTCTATGACAGTTAACATTAACAATGTATAAGCACTAAGTCTTACAAAAATAAGACAGTCATCTAAAGCACGAACCGAAAGTGCAAGCAGTTACGAGCCCCGCTCGTATTTGTTTAAAATATGCGAGCGGAGCAAAAAGCAAGAGAACGCAGGAAACAAATTGAAGAAGAAAAAGTGAAATGGAAAATATATGAACATGTCAAAATGTGCTTGAAAATGTACATCAACGTTATTGAAAAATTGAGGAAGTAAGATTCGGATAGCTCTGAAAATGAAACAAAACGCTGATGTCAAATATACCAAAAAATAAACCTTATTTTATTTGTACTTATTGCAAATTAGATACTGAAGCAAACTATGATAATGATTTAAAAATATAATAAAATGACAAACAAAGTTAGGTCTGTTGAAAAATTTACGTATACATTGTGTCGAGTCAAAGCCAAAAAGTTAGTATTGATAAACGTTTTACTTCTTTCCTGATTAGCATTTTTTTATGTGGATCTATAAAAAGAGTTCACAAGCGTTAATATTTTAGCGATTTCAATTTCATTTTGTTTACAGAAATATTAAAAAAAATAAGTTATTAATTAAAACAATTAAACAATTTCATGATTTAAAAATCTTGAAATTGCTTTTATCCAGCTACAAGCGTTATAAAGGAATAACTTTATCAATCTTAATTTAAAACATTTTATTTAATTGTATTTAATACATAATTTGCGCATGTTATAACCTTATTTTTACACGTGTCACAGTTAAGTGTCACAATGTGCCTCAAGCATGTCACTACTAGCTCCATTACCGGGCTAGTATAGACACATGTAGAGGTTATGCAAAATTCATTTTATGTAATGAAAAATGTTAATGTTAACAGTAGTTTTTTTTAAAAATATATTACCCAAGATTTACTACATTGATAAATGTTTCACTTCAGTTTAAATCTTACGGTAATATAAGAATGCCGAAAATGTCACTATTAGCCCCGGTCTACCCTAATAATAATTTGAACTATTGCTTTGAAAATAAAGTTGTAATTAAAGTTAGAAACTATTAATGAATTCTTACCTAATTTTTTTCTTTTCAAAAACACATCGATGTTTCCATAGTTAAATTTATAATTGCAAAAAAAAAAAAAAAAAAAGAAAAATTAATTTGAATTTTGACGTCTTGAATTCAAATTATGTTTTTCGCACTCACAAGTGTGTGTATGTAGGCGTGTGTGTTTGTGTGTAGGGGTATGTGTGTGTAGGCATGAGTGTTTGTGTCTGTGTGCTGGCATAAGTGTGTGGGTAGTTGTGTGTATGAATGTGTGTGGGGGATGGGTATGTGTATGTGTGTGTAGGCATATGTGACTGTGTGCAGGTATGAATGTGTGGGTAGTTGTGTGTATGTATGTGTCGGTATCTGTATGTATGCGTGTGTATATGTGTTTGTATGTGTTTGTGTATGTGTGTGTAGGTGTATGTGTTTGTGTGTGTATGTGCGTGTGTGTAGTTGTGTATGTATGCGCGTGTGTGTAGTACATGGATGCAACCTGGAGACGGCTTTTGCTATAGGAGCAGCATCGTGAGGAGCCGGTCTACGGTGATGGGGCGGAGGGTGGCGGTGGGAAAATAAAATGATAGGACGCCAAAAACAGTCAAATGAAAGCAATAAGCAATCGTGATTGCTCAAAAAAACTCATTAGTTTTTAGTAAATAATTTATGAAGCTCATGTAATATTTTATATTTATTTTTAATGGGAACAGCATAAACGAAAACTTTTCTTCCATTTGTCTTTGAGGAAATGACGTGGTGTCTAAATGCATTGGTATAATTGCATTTTTTTAATGAAAGAAAAATAAGAATCTGCTGAATATAGTTAGTTGGTCACTAAGTAAAACACGAAAACAATACCCTTTTTTTGAGGTTAAAAAAACAATTTCAGTGTCATTTACTTTTATGCTTTCAAGTTTTGTCTTTGTTTTGAATTGGTAGTTTACGTAATAAATATATTACCAAAAATGATTCGGTATAAGTACAAAAAAGTGCAATATTGCCGAAAGTCCTCGCCAAATGGAACTATGCTTAGTTTTCTTTAAAAGTTATTATTTTTCATACCATTCACGACTTTTGTTAAGTTAGTTAAGTAGTTGTTTTAACTTGAAGTTAAAACAACTACTGATTTTCTAGAAATAGAAGTGTTAGAGTCCCATTGTTGATAGAGCTTCTTTTGATCTGTAGACAGTCTGAAGTTTCTAATACGAAAAAAGTAAATTAAATCGAGCAAAAACACGTGAGATCAACTTCCATGAGCTCTATTCAAATTAATTCTTCCTCTAAATAATTTTCGGTATTGATACCGTACACAAAAGTGAATTAAAGAAATATTTTATCGGTTTTTTTTCCAAATTTTTTCTTACTAACAATTCATATTTATACCGGTAAAAAAATAAAAAGTATTATAACTTCTTATGTAAAAGTAGAGAGACTCTTATGTGTCAAAGTTAAAAAACAATTTTGTTGCCGCACATGTTACAAAAAAGACACTGAGTATAATTTAATGATATGATACTCTACGCAACTCGAAATAAAATGGAACTCTGAAAAGATATTTTAGAGCGAAGGATTGTATGATAACATCTTCGGAAAGAAAAAAAAAAGAGTCAGCTCCATATTTTCCAAAACATTACCTAGAGAATGACTCAATGATTACTTCTGACTTGAATGGAGTAAAACGCCGATTGTTGTTTGTGCAGATGCTCACTAGATTGGAATAAAAGGGGAAAAGACTAAAAATTCATTTTCTCGGTGAGAAAGAAATGTAAACAATAGGAAAATAAAGTGTTATCGAAACTTTAAAAAAACAACGGCGAAGTCGATGTTAAATTTCCCTTTGATTTGTTTTCAGGTACATCCATATTTTCTGCTTACGGTCTCAACTTGATTTATAAGGTTTTTACAAATAGTCATCTCAATTACATATTGTGTTAAAAACAAGTAAAATTAATTATATTTACAATACGTTTGAATAAAACTGCATCATACAATTAGATTTCGAAGAATGTGTGCTCAATATTTTTCAGCTATTACTTTGAAGTAAACTATTGTTCTTCTGCAATTCTCAGAACGTATTGTATAATGAATTTATATTGACAAGAAAAATTATTGTGTTATAATTTTCTCGTATAATGAAATTTTGCGTTACTTTTTTCATAAAATCTTGAGTACTCTTAGGCAATCAAGCTTGTAAACCTACTTTTAAACAGCGATTTTTTAATTGGAAATATCGAAATATGGTAAGTGGAATAATGGCACACGCTTATATCATTTAAAAGAAAGACTATAGCTTTGCTATTGCACAAAGTAGTGAAACATTATTTAAAACTGCATTGTAATAGCAAATGCATGTACAAGTATCACAACATATTGTAAATAAATATTTAAAACAAGACAAGATAATTTTTAAACGTCATAACTTTTTTTTAAGTGGTCACTCCTCCGTCTCTACACTTTGTCTAGGATCATTTTTTCCCGTTTCTGTTTTTCCATTTGTGGGACCTTTTTTTGGTTGACCGTTATTGATTATTTTTCAAGCTTTTTATCGAGTGTTAGCCTATCTCTTGCTTTATATGCTCTTATTATGTGCTCATTATTTATCTCTTCCTTGCGTATAAATATCGTAATGTGGTACTCCTTATATTCACAGATTCCATGTTGTTGATACGCTCATTTACAGCTTCTCCGTTGTTGTTTTCGGGATTAGCAAAAATTTTTGCTAAAAAATCCTGAAAACTGGTTTTCCTTTTCAGATCTTGTGTTACAAGTATGCATTTACTTTTAAAAAATAGAGAAATGAAAAAAAATATCATTCCTTTTTTTTTTTCAAATAAATCAAAGGTTGGAAAAAGGTCATCTTGAAATTTAGCGCGGATATAAACTCAAAAGAATTCCTACAAAACCTAATAGACTCTACAATTGCAGGTTATTTATTTTTCATTGAGAGAATAATACATGAAGGATTTTTTTTTTCTGTTGTGACAATGTGTTCGCAGCAGAGCTATTTTATTTGCTTCATTTATTAATTGCTGGATTTTCCAACTTTAACAACATATCATTCCATTTTTTTCAGATACTCTAACTGGAATGACTTTCTGAATCCACTAAGCCAGGGGCCGGCAAATAATTTTAGTTGCCGTTCAGAAACTTTTGGAGATTTTTGATCAATGGGAAATAATCTTCATGGTGTATACGAACTATTAAAATTTAAATGAATCACCCAATTAGTACTAAAACAAAAGTTAAAACGGCTAAAGGTAATATTGCCAACATAAAAATATTTTTTAAAGATTTATTTGTTTAATTTGAAGTTTAAACATGTATGGCGATTTAATTGTTGACTGTTACTCTAAGCATTCGTTTAAAAAAAACTGAACTTGTTTTTACTTATCAAGTGATTTTTTTTTCTAAAAAACGTTTTCGCAACTAGGAATTGTAGTAACAAAAAAAAATATATATTTTTAAATGTTTTTTGTTTTGCTCTTTTTGAACTGCTTTGCTTTAAGTGGATTATCCTATAGGTCTAGAAGTTAGTTTTAAATATCGTTTCAAATATTTTCTCTTTTTTTATTCACAGAAAATAGTACAAGAAATGATCAGTAGGAACAGTTTAAAATTTAATTATATAGCTTTCAGTCATCACCTAATTTCCTATGACATTTTACCCTAAAATACTAGTTACCCATGCTGTAAGAATTGTTCCCTATTGTAATATTATGTAGAACATACTATTAAAAAGAATTTACTAAGACTTTTTCTTTAATGTAAAAGGAAAACTTTTATTTAAACCGGACAAGAAATGAAATGAAAATTCATTTCACACACACAAATGAATTTTATAAAATCTTAATTACAATAAGAACTTCTCCCTAAAACATTTTGATTAAATAAAAGTAAGTTTTTTTTTAATTATCTTAAAAATCGTATCGCAATGCGGAACAAAATGCCAAACATTCTTGTCCGAAAAAGTAAACCTTCCGAATTAATATCAACAGTCCCTTTAAAATTCCCCCATTAAGATAAGGGAAACGCATTCAAAAATCCCTGTTCAAAAAAGAATGACATCTGCTCACTAGAACCATCTACCGAATACGCAAAAAAAAGAAGAAAAAGAAGGAAAAAAAATGTTACTTTTATTTCATTAAAAAAAATAACAGAAGAAAAAGTTTTGAATTTTAGATGGACTTTAAAACTTCAGAATGTGTGCTGAAAATAATTATTAAAAAGTTAATTGTTTATAATTCGAAAAGAGGACAGAAGACAAAATTAAAATAATTTAATTTTTTCACAGCAATATAAAATAGCTCCGATAGTAATAGACTAAAAAATTGTGAAACACCGACTGGTATATTGCACTTAGTAAAGCCATTAAACAATGAAACCAATGGCAGTTGTTACAAAAATAAAAATGTATGTTTCTAACTCTATTCGAAGCCTTCAAAGCTCAAATAAACATCAAAGATGAGCAAAAGCTCAATAAACCGTATAATTAAGGAGGTTAGATCGTTCTACTGATATATTATCCATTCTCCATATCTAATACGTAATACAAAAACTCAAAAAATACGCATCTCCAAACAAAATTTTGAAGAAGAAAATGGTGAACAAGCGAAATAGCGGCACAGACATATTTTCCGAAACATTACCGATCAAATGGTTCAATGATCACTTCCGACTCAGAAACAGTGAAGCACCGACAACTGTTTGTGCATCTGACCATCGAAATGGAAGAAGGGAAATAAAGGGGAAAAACCTCCTTTTCTTCCTTCAAAGGCGAACATATACATTTCCAAATTGAAAAGAAAATCGACCCTTTTCGGAAAACTTGCGTTTTTATTGCCATCCCACATCAAGCCCAACGCTGAAAATTTTATTTTTCTGCTGTTCCTTTCATAGTATATTTATTTTGGCCACCTGGTGTGTGAATGTTTGTTTACTATCTTTTTATGAGAAAATATATAACGTTCACTTTTTCTGTGCTGTAAAAATAAACTACATTTTGCTTTCGCCCGAATAGCGAAGTTGGTACGGCAGCATAAATTGCAATAAAAGTATATTTCATTGAAATTTCTTGAGCATAGAAGAAGTGTAAAAAATTGTTTTCCATCAAATTATCAAAGATAAATAGTACCATGCATACAATAATGTTTTGTTTAAACTTTGAATTAAGTTCTTTTTTACTACTGTACTGAAGGTAAAAGATTTGTACCTTCTACAATACTTTCTCCTGTGTGCTATCAAAGTAATGCATGTTATCGTAATAGTGTTTAGTTCCATTATTGTCTACCACTACAATAGTAAAACAATTGTTTTTCTTTTACGTTAAAATACGTTTAATTCACAAGGGACGTGGAAATGACTTATGAAAATTAAATAAATATATATATGTATATATGTATATTCATAAACAAGTGAGGTTTGTGATATGATATCAAATATTTACCGAAATGAATACCAAAATAGCGAACTTCGCATTTTGTGTGATATTCCTTTTTTTTGTAATAAAAAAGCACAAAAAATAAAGTTTATTTTTTTTCCAGAGGTGAAATTGAAGAAACATGTTAGTTTTATGAAAGAGCTTCAGCTGGTTGGAAATATTTTGAGAAATTTAAAATGCATAAATATTGATTTTTTGAAACAGCCGCATTATTTACTTTTTCCTTATTAGTACTTACTAAGATACAATCAATGTTATGGTAGATAGCTGAATAAAATTTTCAGTTACTTTCCGCTGTTTTAGAATTTTTCCTTAAGTTATAACCCCATTGACTCATTATATAAGGCTGTTAGTGTTACCATTTAAAGATTATTATAGAGTTTGCTTTAAAAAACACCGATTTGCCACGAAACAATTTTCTAATAAGGTATAATCAACTATCTGAGATCGAACTGGAAAACTACTACGTTTCGTACCATGAAAATGTAATATATTTATCGCATAATATTTAACCGATAGTCCAATGAGCTTGCATTACTATATAATACTGTTTTTTGAACCGTACAACTCCTTAAATAACAATAACTATTATTTCTTTATTTATTCAACACAGTTCTCCCTATAAAATAAGATAAGAACTATCAAAATCTGTAAATGGTGATAACATATATTAATTTTATACGAAGCAACTACATTTGTTCTTTGTAGTTATTTTATACCGCTATTTTAATCAAATCAAATGAAAAAAAAACCTTACGCGAAACTTTGCGGATAAAACTATCAAGCCGAAAGCGGGACTAGAAGAATTAAATATATTCTTGAAATATAAGGCATACTTCTTGATTGAATATCTAACTAAAAATAACATGTAAATCCCCACATCCACGAACTCTATTGTTTAAAAAAATAAATCCATGTATCCATAACGAGAGGAAAAATTAGTCTCCGCAAGATTGTCTGATCATGTAACAATAATGTAAAGTAAGAATCTAGTTTCGTGCTTAACTAAACCGCAATAAAAAAAAAAAAAAAAAAAAAAAAAAAAAAAACACCAGCTGAAGTAAAAGTGATGAAAACCCATTTAAACATCGATTTGCTATGCCCCATACGAAAAAAGAACTCAGGAAACTACAATGTGATTACAAACGTAGCTTCCGAGCCTGACCAAAAGCGAAAAAAAAAAATATCTCATAAAGCGAGAAAACTGAGAAAGCAAAAAAAAAAGAAGACAGGAGTGGGAAATTTGACGCGTGTTACATTTCCATTGGGTCAAGTCTGCGCACATAAAATTATCATCACGAAATCCTGGGTGTAACAGCTCGCCTTAAAATAGTTCTCTGATTCTGTAAAGAAAATATAAAAAGCACAAAAACTCAGGCTTTTCTTTTTTACATCGTTCCAGGAAGAAATTTTGGTATACGTGCTAGGTGATTAGCGTTGAAGAAATTTTATTACACGGAGAGCTTTTTATTTTACGGCAGTAATGTACTTTTTCCCGGTTCACTAAGGAGTTTATCCTAAATAATTATTATTGCGTATTAATTTAAAGCATTCTAATGGCTTTGTACAATAAAACAAGATCAGTAAGAAAGTTTGGTAAAATATATTTAAAAATACAAAAATGTACTTTTTAAGAGAAATTGATGGTTTTTTAACACTGGAAAACATAAAAAAATAAACAAACTACAAACGCTTTAATTTAAAGCACATTGTAATTGTTTTGTTTTTTCACAATATGTAATGAAATATGATCAGTTAAAGATATATATATATATATATATATATATATATATATATATATATATATATATATATATATATATATATATATATATATATATATATATATATATATATATATATATATATATATATATATATATATATATATATATATATATATATATATATATATTTATGTATATATATATATATATATATATATAAAACAAGAGATACAATTTAAGACAAATTTAAAATAGAAATTCAAAGAAATTGAAAAATCAACGACATTAAAAAAAACTGAAAGAATAAATACAAAAGTGTACCGTAATGACAGCGCGAAGCTGCTAGAAACAAAACCAGTACAAACATATTCACACAAACAGTCAAAATACAAATGAAAAAGCAAATGAAAAAAGCGAGAACATCAAAATGGAAAATGAAAAAGGTGAACCCAGGACCAACACTTTCTCAAGGGGTTTTTCCCCTTGAGAAAGTGTTGGTCCTGGGTTCACCTTTTTCATTTTCCATTTTGATGTTTTCGCTTTTTTCATTTGCTTTTTCATTTGTATATTGACTGTTTGTGTGAATATATATATATATATATATATATATATATATATATATATATATATATATATATATATATATATATATATATATATATATATATATATATATATATATATATATATATACCGAAAAAAGTTTGTAAAATATATTTACAAGCAGAAAAATATACTTTTAACAGTAATTAATATCATTTCAACCGTTTAAAAAAAAAAAAATCAAAAACCTTACATTGCATCACAAAAGTATAGTTATTATTTATTTGTATTTTAATTAAATTTAATAAGTGTACAGCTTTTGGCTGTAAAATAAGTGAGTAAAAAATCACCACATACCATTTAACAAAGATAATTCATTTTATTGCAAAGTTATTTTAAACGGTATTTGTAACACCGAAAAGTCATATTATATTTACAAGAGAAGAAGAAATCCATCTGAAGAGCATGAAAAATCAATTAATGATAAATTTAGTCCAGTTAAGTCTTAAAAAGCAATTTCCTTAATGCCAAAAATTTTGCAATACTTGCATACCGGCTGATGTACTAGAAGCGAGAAAATTTAATACAAAAACATAACGCATATTGATTTATTTCAAAATGTATAAATTATAAGCATTTTAAACCGTAATCTAAAGACCATACACCACATTCTTATTTTCAATTTTCGAAAGAGCCTAAAAAATATCTTTATAAGAGATAAATAACAAAAAAAAAAGTTTCTGAATGTTAATATCGTATCTTTTTTTGCCTTTAAAAAAAGTATAAAACGATAAGATAGTTACTTTTTCTTCCTTCATATATAGCTAATTACAAAGCACTGTTAATTAAAATTTTAAATTAGTTTCTACTTTCTTTTTTAGATAAGCGTCAATAAATAACCAGTGAAATGTGACTAGGGTTACAGTTGGCACACCATGTGCACCAGCTCCCACAGTATGTTTACTTTGATTGAAGAAAATAAAAATAAAAGAAAAACATTACGCTCTTAAATCTACTTTAATTTTTTCTACGAAATAACCTTTTACAAAGAATTATATACGTATGGGTCACTCTCCAGAAAACGTAACTTTTGAACGCAAATTTATTTCAGGTTCGAAACTTTTTGTTTTCTTTTTTCTCGTTCTTACATAAAAGTGTTACCTACTAGAAGTAATTATAAACAATGACAAAGTTAAGTTCCAATTATTTTACTCATAAATAGTAAAAATAATAATAATAAAAAAATGCTTTGTTCATAAAAATAAAAAATAAATAAATAAAGCACTTTTAATATTTAAAAGTCAAGACCAATTTAGTATCAAAGTAGCATGTTAATTGTGCAAACAATAAGCTATTTTAATGATTAGTGGGAACATAATATAAGCTCTCTTAATTAAAGTACGGGGTAATTAGAAATTTCAAATGCAAGCTAAAAATCAGTATTTAGTAAATTTGAGGATATACTGGCAATTTATAATTTTGGTAGAATGCCTGTTATTGATGTATTTCTCCTCCATCATTTATTTTCACCTCAGAAATAATGACATTGATAAGGTCTGTCACTGAGGGGTTTTTATATTAATATAGGCCAAATAGATACATTTTTCAGGGATTTTTTTTCTTCGTTGCGACAATCTGCACATGTTAAGCATAGGAAAACATGTTCACTTCTTTTTTTACATTAATTTACATTCTTGAAATTCAAGTACACGGAGGTGAGAAGGCAGAATAACCATACTAAGTTTTTGAAGTAAAATCTATCCTTTTGTTTTTCGACAAACATCTCAAAACTTCAACTATGACTGAAAATAAACAAAGGGGCTCTGTTTGTAGCATATGAAATAAAATTTGATGTCATTACTGCCACGTACTAATGAGAAATGACATTTTGTGTTTAGTTAATGGAGGTGATAATTTATTGTGTGACTTGACTTCTTTTCCTACTAAAACGAACTAAAACACAATCTTAAAAAATTAAATATACTTAAATGATTAGTATTTGAGACACTTGTAAAAGGAATAATCAATAAATAAGTATATAATATGAATTAAACAAGTTATTAAGCAACATAAACAATCACACAAGGTGTGTGACATGCTACGGAGGTAAGAATTCAATAAATAATTCCAAAAATATACTAAAATAAAAATTACTATTAAAAATTTGTTGGCAGGTTTAAATAGATATATTTTCGATGAAATTAAAAATCATTGCTAAACAGAAAAGTTACACTTTTGGAAGAATGACCTATAGGGGAAACCCGACTAAAGTGGATACCCCGGGCAAAGCGAATTTTGCCTATAACTCCCAAATAATTAGTTGGCCGGTAGCCGCGTTGTCATAGCCACGGTCGCCTGTTGCCGCTCCGTGTGCGGCAAACACGTCGGGACAAGTTCGCCTAAGACAACGCCAGTGAGCGAACAAAGTATGTTTTGGAGAAAAAAATATTAGTTTACAGAAGTTAGTGTTTCCTTTATAACTTTTATGCTATTTGGACAAGTTCTTTGTTATGAGTAGGATTTGATGTACGATTATGTAGCTTTCAACTATCCGTAGATGACGAGTTTAGATGCTCTGGTTTTCTAGTAATTTTTAGTAAAATCAAAAATGTACCTGAAGGGCAAACGGATTGGGCAAAGTGAATACCATATTCACTTTGTCCGGTCATGACACGTCACTTCATTCGAACCTGAAAGTCCTTCAATATTAAGATCTGAAGACAATGCTACTATTGAAGACCTTCCTTATACTTCCATGGAATCTGAAACAACAGAATAAGTCCGAGGCAATGATGTTCCCGCCGCTTCACTCAATCCTGAAAGTTCTACAAACTACTACAGTCCTTCCGTTTTACTACCTATTCCTCATCCTGTAAAACCAATAACAACACGTAAATAAAAACTACATAGATCTACACTCCAGGCAAGTACTCCAGTAAAGGACAATCAAAGACAAAAATTTGAAAAATCAAAAAAGACTTTCATGAAGTAACTAGATGATGTTTCGACTATACCTTATCAGAAGACTATTAAAAACACTACCAAAAAGACTAATCAAAAATCTCTTCTAAAAAACATAGGACTGCATAAGATAATAAGAAGAAGGAAGTAAAGAAATTTGATGATGTAAGTTGCATTTTCTGTGATGAAATGTTCATTGAAGAAGCTGTTCAGCCAATAGAAAACAGGATACAATGTCATATTTGTACAGAGTGGTGTCATAAAGAGTGAATGGTAATGATTTTGTTTGTGATAACTGTAATGATTAGTATTGTAGCAGAAAAATGTTTTTTTTTTTTTTTAATATGCTCCTAAATTTTGGATGTTGACTTTTTAAAAAAAAATCTTTGCTTGTTACAATAATTACTGCAATAATTATTATTGTAGAAAAATGCTTTTAAATATGAGTCTTTAATTTTCGATGCTTATGTTATTCTTAAGTTCAGTTTCTTTGTTTGTAATACAACAACAATTATCACTGCAGTAAAAAAAAGTTTTTAAATGTGTTCCTTTTATTTTTTACGTTTATTTTTTTTGAAGTTTAATTTCTTTGTTTGCAATAACTACAATAATTAGCATTGTAGCAAAAAATGTTTTCTGGATATGTTCCTTTAATTTTCGATGGTTATTTTATTTTTAATGTTTAGTTTCATGACAAATAATGTTGTTGTTCGTTTTGCCCTAGTAACGAATCCACTTTACCCGGGGTGTTGGGCAAGTGGATATTCATGCCATTGTTGAAAACTGGCCTTATATCTAATAGTGTAATAAATATTAAGGACAACTGCTATTGCATTACGCAAGTGCATTAAATGAAGACTGATTATAAACATTTGTTTCAATTTCTAAAGTCATAACTAAACGACGGTAATCAAGAAAAGCTTAAGGTATTCACGTTACCCGGGTTTCCCCTATATATATATATATATATATATATATATATATATATATATATATATATATATATATATATATATATATATATATATATATATATATATATATATATATATATATATTGTTTGTGTGTGTGTGTGTAATAAACGCATCAAATATGCAGTACCTTTTGTTTTGTCCTCCTATAACTGGGAAAATAAGGACAAAAGTAGTAAATTTAGCAAATAAGATAATTCAGAATTCCGGGGACTCATTGCATTAGATCAGTTTAAAAGCTTAAAGTACTTTTTAGAAATTAAATTAATTTTGGGAAAATAACATAAGAAAAAAAGTTTTTGTATATCATAAATACTCTATCTAAAATAATTCTTTTCTGATAAAAAATGAACTTCCTTATCTTCATATTGCATATTTTGCTTGAACTTATATCCTGCGCCGTATTGCGCGCTGCTCCAGCAACATTTTTGTGAGTAATCACATGAATTAGCTATATTTATTTTCGAATAATACTGAAATAATGAAGTATTTAACGTTGTCACGGAAGAAATTACAACTTATAGAGCTATAATTTTCAACGTATAGTAATAGTATTATATACTATATGAGGATTTCACCAAAAAATTTTTTTTCTTTAGAAATATTTTTTTTTAAATCTTTTTCTTAAACTAGAACTTTGATAGATGAATTCTTTTGCCATGAGCAAATACTATAATGCTTATTGTGCAGTAGCTATGAAATAATGTACCGTTTGACGCCTTTGCGATATTCATATTTGAAACTGTTGCTTTTTTTCTGAGTTGAAAAACAAATGAAACGACTCAACGCAAGGCATTGCTCAATCACTTATTGATCTTGAACAATCTTGTGTATCATTAATAGAAGCCATCAAGAGCTCAGTTCCTGTTAGGAGAGCAAAATAGAAAGCGAAAGATCGGTCATGCAAGATGGATTAGTGTTTGAAATAAGTTTTAATTTGCTGACCACAAATATACTACAATTGCAGCAAAGTTTTTTTTTTAGTATTTTTTATTTTTAGAAATATTCTTTTTTTTATAATATCTTTTTAAACTAGAACTTCGATAGATGTCTTATTCTGCTACGGGCAAATACTATACTGCAATTTGTTAAGTAGTTATGAAATAATGTACCGTTTGACGCCTTTGCGATACTGATATTTATAACTGTTGCTCTTTTTCTGAGTTGAAAAAAAAAGATAGAAACGACTCGGCGCAAAAGCATTGCTTAATCACTCATTGATCTTGAATGATCTTGTTTATCATTAATGGAAGCCATCAAGAGCATAGTGCCTGTTACAAGTCGGATTATTTCTCATTCTGCAGAGGTCTTGGTAATCCGTGTTTCCCTCCTCCCATTTATTCAAGTCACGTCTGGCTAGAGGACAATTCTCTCTGACTATTCGCTGCAAGCTAAGTCTGCGTGAAAAGTTTAACGAACCTCATAGTTCATAGGATCCAGCCGATCACGTTGTCAGATGCGATCATTTGATTAACAGACCATCTCACTACCTGCTTTCAGGCACGTTGAAATTCTGGATTGCGAATTGAAATTGTTTAATATAAAAATCTTTACACGATGAAGTGAGAGTTCTTAATAATAAAATTTAAATGTTGTTAACATAATCGTATATATGTATGAAATAAGGGATCTATATACTTCGCTTGTATGTAAACCTACAATCGTTTTTACACGGCATAATGTTTTTGTCTTTTCTAATCATAACATATGTGAGTGTAATGAAAGCATAAAGGGCAAAGCTACTGTTTTTAAAAGTGATATTCATTTAAATCGGGCATTTTAGAATGTTTCCATCAGGCTGTACCAATTAAAAAATCGTCGAGATGCATTTGAATTGTGGTGTTCGATCTACTTCTACTGTTTGGAAAATATTGTGTTCTTGAGCTCATTATCAAAATTGGCCATAAGTGTAAAGCATATATAAACTGATTTTCTTTTGTATTATGCTAAACTCAAATAAATCATTTCAATTATACTCGCCAAGCAAGTGAGAAATCACTGCTATTGCAAAACTTCACTTATTTTTTTTTCTGCAGCTTCCCCGAAGTTCTTCGCAATCTGTTCAAAATAAGCTCTGATTGTGCCGGATGCTGTAATTACTTCAAAAGTTCCCTTTAAATTCATTTCTTAAAATTTCAACTCATTTGCCAAATGGTTTGAAGATTGAAAAAATACTTTTATGTTCGAAAATTATGTGCGTAGTGTATGTGAGAAAGAAAAAAGAAATAACAAAGTTTTAAAAGCCAAAATTGCAAATTACTGCAGACAAGACGTTACAAGAAACGCTTTTTCAATGCAAAAAAAAAAAAAGAGCGCATGGATAAAAATAATACCCGAAAAAAATGGACCATAAATCTGTTTATCCATAAGCTCAATCTTTTGCATTAAAAAAGGCTTTCCTTATAACGCCGAAACACGTGTCTACAGTAACCTGCTATTTTAGCTATTACTCTTTTTTCACATACCTTACAGTATTCTATAAAGTGCACGTATTTGATTTTAAAAAAGCATAGATAAAGACAGACTGGAGAAATACGACAGAATAGGTCTTTACGTTAAACAAATATGAGACTGAAAAAGAAGAAAGTAGTTGGATGTGCTTATACGCGTACAACTTGTATAAATACGTAAACATCACAAGGCAGTTGAAACATTTTGTTAGAAAGTTTCTCAGAAGATAAATACCGATGTATTTTATAAATTTGATATATAATTGATTAAAACACGGGAACATGTTTCTTGTAAGCAAAGTAGATCTTAGCTCTACAGCTGTTTAAAAGAAAGTGAAAATTATTCAGCCACTGAATCATATAAGAACTGGAGAAAAAACCTCCGTGTTGTAATAAAGAATCTAGCAAAACGATGCACATGAATACATTTGCATGAAATGCTCAAGACATCAATACAAAACATTGTATTGATGTCTTGATCTATTGATACTTCGAGTAAGGCCGAAGTGCACTACTAAAACTCTTTAGAGCTGTTATAAATATCTTTCAATTGTATGGTAACCTAAAAGAAATATAAGTTTTTTACAATTAATCTTTTTGTCAATATTTTGCAGTTAAAAGTTCGAGTTTAACCTTGATCGCAGAAGAGTCTAGTGAAAGATTATTGATCTAGTTCGAAAGCACTATTATCCCTATATATTTCTTCATACCTCTAAAACTACTGTCAACGCACAATGTTTGGGGTGGGAGAAGCATTCAAAGGAGTGCAAATACTGATGCATAAATCACAGCAAGCAAAATTGAAAACGGAGGTAGGGCATATACAGCTAGTAATTGACCTGTGACTTTAAATAAATACTTAATTGGTTATAAGATGTTTGATTGATATTATCGCAAATTAATTTTATAAAAAGTTGCATTCTACATGGCTTCCTATTCTTGCACTCAAAGTCTGTAATAGAGATCCGTCCATCATCGGGAGTAAAGGTTATTTAATATTTGATTAGATTCAGTCGAATAGCCCACAATGTACAAGTTATCAGAAAATAAAAGTAAAAGATCCACAATACTATTCGGATGCGTCACTTGCCAAATTGATTAACTCCATAAAACAAAAATTTGAGAAAAGTGATGAAGATAGTGTTATCCATAGGAGTAAATAGGACCTCATGTTTTATTTTCTGTCATCACATGGTCAGAAATGTACTGAACCAAAACTTTAATATAAATTCACATGCTAAGCATTGATAAAGCACTATTAAAGCAAAAAAGATTTTTTTTTAAAAGTGGAGTTAATCTATTTGTCAACTGAGGCATCCATTTAGTAAATTATTAGGACATTTGCAATATAAGAAATATTATGTGGAAGTGTTTGAAAGGTTTTGTCGAATATAGTAGTCAACCAGATTTTAAAGTGCATTTGAAATGTTATGAGTTTTATTTTGTCATATTTGTAATTATGTTCCGAAATATAAGGTAAATAAAAACTAATTATAGTTTAAAAAATAAAACACATATTATTCTTGTTTTCCGTTAAAATAACATGCTATACTTTACTAATAATGCTTCTGAAGCCTGAAAAACATTTAATTAATAATCTAAGAATACTAATGAAGTAATTTTGGAGAAAAATAATTTATATCGAAGAAAAAAGAATTCAATTTTGTATAGATTAAGAATGTAACTGTAGTAAAATAAATGGTACAAGTAACACGTTAGTTACGTTTTAAAAAGACCAAGTTAAAATATTGGAACCATATTACTTAATGAAAGTTTCATTCATTCTCGCTTAGAAAATTTAGCATGCAAAAATTACGTGCACAAAATCCATCCAAAAAAAAAAAAAAAGATATTCATAACAAATCGTAAAAATCCATATAGCCTCTCAAAAGTAAAAATGAGTCTTATGTGTTAAAAAATTAATTCACCTCATGTTCCTTTCCCTCGTATTATTACCGATTCTTGTATTGGAGTAACCCTTCATAAAAATTCATCTACAGAAAAAAAATCGGAATTGAGCCCTCCATTATTTTGATCTCCCTTTCTTCCTGTTGACCCCTGGATCCATTTGTCATTGGAATCATCCTTTCACCATCCTCGTCCGAATGCTTTAACTGTGGATTTGTGGATTCAGAATAAACTTCAAATAAGATGTCTTATTTCTTTTTTCTTAAATGGAGCGAGACAGGCGAGTTATGAATGAACGGGTCTGACATCGCAGATTTTATTAGATTTTCTAAAAGTAAAAAGACGAGTTCTAAAAGGAGAGTATAGTATTATGTAATTTAGAGAATTCTAAATGTGTTCATCTCTGTGTAAATATACAAGGTACTGTTACAGGTCGAAATTATATTAAATCATCGACTCAATGATATATATATATATATATATATATATATATATATATAATTAAAATTTTTAGGCAAGCCTTGTTGGCCTAAGACAGTGTTTTGGGATTTAACCAGTTTTCTCTTTTGCAGCAGAAGCTTTTTTTTTTTTTTTTTTTTTTCAAGTTTAAAAAATAAATCATTATTTAAATTGACATTTAACTTGATTTTATTACATATTGAGTAATTCAGAATAATCATATGTGTTGACGAACTAAGTGAGACTCATTATGTGAGAATTATTATCACTACGCTGATATCGAAAAGAACTTGCAACTTTCGTTATGGTCCTCTCCATTTCTAAACTGATTCAATATTTATTTCAAAATAACCGTAATTTAAAAAAAAAAACATCCTTTTGCGTGAATTACTTTTCGCTCAAAAAAAACAAAAAAAAAAAACGAGCTGATGTGTGTGTATCACATGACTTTCTTTTACGCTAATAGCCTTGGTCTTGGAGTAAGCAAAGAAACACTTTTTCACTCACTACATATTTTCACCCCAAGTTTGTTACGAAGCAATGTAAAAAAAAAAAGTTTCATTCAGATTAATTTTCCCAATATTGGCAATTTTAAGGTGATTTAATGGTTAACTCTTAAAATAACACAATTAGGGGAAAAATTGAAACCAGATCGTAAAAAAGCGCCAAATTTGCCGCCAAGTTAGCGTTTCAACTTGGCGACCAAAGCTTGGCGATTTATCGCTAAGTGTTTGCCAAATTAAAAGAACACTTGAGTTTGCATTGAAATTAAAAATGATTTCCCCCCAGAAGGTGTAAAAGACCCCCTTTGTAGCGTCCAAATGCAACCAAAAAGAGAGGTGCACAACTAGAATCCACAAAGAGTCTACGTACCGAACTTCAACTTTCTAGGACATACTGGTCTTGAGTTATGCGACATACATACGCACATACGCACACACACATACGTACATACAGACGTCACAAGAAAACTCGTTGTAATTAACTTGACAATCGTCAAAATGGATATTTTGTGTGTCTATACGTTCTTAGGTACTTATCTACGTGTGGTCAAGTCGAAAAAAAAACTCAACTTTCATTCGGGGATGATCAAATTGGGAATTAATTCCAATTTTTGAGGGAAACTTTTTTCGCGAATAAAATACTTCCTTTTTTGTAAAAGGAAGTAAAAACCAGCAAATGTTCATAAACGTATCCCAATAATAATATTTGACTCACCAATGTAAAAACACTCTAAACATTACTGACCAAACAAAAATGTATTAAAATTGTATAACTCAACAATAGAATGAATGCAGAGAAAAATTAAACAAGGAAAATGTTCCGCAAAACCGGACATACAGTGGCTCCCAAAAGTGTTCGTTACACCTACGACTTTATAGAATTAATATTTAGGAATAGGTATTTTATTATAAGATTTATGATATATTTTTAGCAAAACTACATAAAAAATTTTACTAAACCATTAAAACATAATTTTTAAAAAATCAAAAACCAAAAAGTGCCGGAAATTTTATCTCACAAAAGTTTTTGAAAAAATGTCAAAAAATTAGTAAATAATCTACCTTTTTACAACGTTATTATTTAGTAGAATATCATGCAGTATCAACAACAGCTTTTAAACGTCTGGGAATAGATTTCATTGTTTTTTCTTTCTTTTTTTGTGCAATTTCTGAGTAAGTGTTCAGACTCACTTCGAGTCTTACTTTTTCTAGTTCGCTTTTTGTTTCATTGGCGTATTTTCGTAATCTAGCTATCAGATATCTCCAAACATGTTCCATTAAGTTTAAATCTGGCGACTGAGGAGATATTTCTAAGCTTAAGGACAATTTTTCAGGCACCAAACGCAAACGTGTGCTTCTTATCGTTATCTTGATAAAAAAAAAGTTGTTTCCGATTACCAAATTTTGGGCTGATAGTTTAAAATTGTTTTTCAAAATATTTAAATAAACAGCATGATTCATTATTTCATCAAAAAATTCCAAATTTCCAAGTTCTGATGCTATAATGCACCCTCACATAATAACACCTTCACCGTTCTGATTAACTGATCCAACTAAGTTCTTAAGATTAAATTCCTCATTTTTTCTTCTATTGACAATTACACAACAATTTAACTCAAAATGTTGAATTTGTTTTCATCTATAAGTAAGACGTTGTTCCTAAACGTTTTGAGCTTATTTATCATTGATATTACGACGGAAGGCGTAAGCTTACTGATTTTCGCACGAACAAGAAAATTTCTGCGGGAAGAGGTCCCCTTTAATCCAGCTAATCAGAGAACTTATCGAACAATTTTAGGTGAAAATTAAACGTAAAATGTTTTATTCAATTCTGCAGAAACTTTTTCAGCACTCAAATGTGTATTTTTCATAATTTTTTTAACTGTAAACCTCCGATCACGCTTTGTTAACTTTGCCAGTTGACCTTTTCTTACCTTGTTTTCGGTCCAAGTATTTCCTTTAAAGCATTTTATCAAGAACTTTACTATAGAATGGAATAAATTAACTAATTTAGAGACATTTTAAACCAATTTACCGCTAATATGAGGAAAAAAATCAAATTTCGAATGGTGTTTGTGGTTTTTTACGAATACCAGCCATTTTAAAGTAATAAGCACAATATTATGGAATAACTAAACAAAAAAATAAACCCAAATGACTTTTAAGGATCAATACAATGCAAAAATAATAAAAAAACGACATATGATAAATTTAAATCATGAATTTATTCGAAAATATTTAGGTGTACGAAGACTTTTGTGACGTATTATTTCTCTGTCTCCTCGTTTTTCGACCCATTTCAAAAAGAAGATCCGTCAATATTTTGAAAAAATTACAGGGTTTTATTTAGAATGACAAAGGAATAATGTGAAAAAATATTGGACTTTATATTCGAATTCAGTTTTGAGTTGTTTCGATTTTACTAAAAAATTTCAAAGTGTACGAACACTTTTGGGAGCCACTGTATGCCGTGATTTTCTGTCTACTTCAGGTTCGGCCTATGATCCATGCTACGTCCAATGCACAGGGGAAACGCTGATGTGGCATCTGAATGCAGTGGTGAAAAACTGCAATGCTTTGAAAGAATATTTTTCCATTGTTTGTATTTTGAGATGCTTCGGTTTTTCGCCGAGTTTAAAGATATGTATTTTAATGATCTGTTAAGGCTTGAGTCGGAAGAAAAACAAAAGCTTTACACACATACACACATTATATATATATATATAATGTGTATATATATATATATATATATATATATATATATATATATATATATATATATATATATATATATATATATATATATATCAAAAGTAACAAATTCATTCATTTTACTTGGAACTGGCTATTTGAAACTACTACTTTACTTCTAACAACTAACAGAACTAATTAAACTATTCATTTATTGATCAGTTATTTTTAAACATGATTTAATAGGCTTTAAGATAGGCAACTCCTATCTAAGATTTCTTTGCTCATATTTTGATCATAAATAACTATTTAAGGTATACATAATGTATGTGTATCTACTATTAGACTAATCTGACTGTAATAAGTGACTTTGTTACATAGTTTGAAAAAAAAATAACAACAAGAAGAAATTGTTTTGGGACAGTTAGCAATGCGAAGCGAACTTGAAATCCATATGACTTTAATATTTTTTCAAAGATGTTTCATTATGTACTAAAAGCCACGATCGAAAAAAAACGATATTTTTTTCTCAGCAGACACGTAAACGGAAAGGACAAAAAAGAGAAACACCTAACCAGAACAAATTACTGTCATTAATTTGAAGCAATAAAAAGAAAAACCACGCCCTCAACAATTGCACTTTTTTTACTGGCAGCTTGTCTATCTGAGACTTAAAATTAACTGATGTTCCAGTTTTTTTCCCTAGGAAAAAACAGAAAATCCTATTTCCAGTTCATTTTTTTAAAAACTTTTTTCTCATTGAAATGCATTTGATTGCAACCATCAATCTTAGTCTTTGATGTAATTTCAGTGTTGAGCAGTGGGAATAGAAGAAACTAGCATGGTCTTTTCGGTGAATGTTGCACGCTCCCAGTTTTGATATATGATCTGCCAGGATTTTATGAACAATTTCTTAGAAAAAATATTAGCATTTCATTTTTGATTCAGCATTTCAGCTTTCATAAAAACTAGCTACGCATACAGTAAAATAACATGTTAGTATATGGGTGGTGCCCTTCCCGGGAAAATATTAAGGTCTAAAAACAAGAAATCTGGTGTACAAATGTAGTTTCTACCGACGATGTGCAACTCTACGCTTAATTTGTTAAAAAATAATTAGAAAAATGTTATTCAGTTATTTATTTGATTTGTTTCTGCAGTTTATCTCCTACAGAGCTTGAATTAATCGTTGTATTAATTGGTAAACATTAATGAGTTGTTGAAAGGACCAACGCTTAATTTCACTGCCTTCTAATTCTTAAGAGTTCGTAGCGATGAAATTTTCTCTAATAGTTATGTTCGAGTTAGAAATATATATTTACATTTTTGCAAGTAAGCAATGTATCTAGCGGTGCAGCCATTGTAAAACTATCTCAAGTGCTCTTTCTTATTTTTCAAGGCTAAACATATTGGTAGATAAATGACAATACATGTATGGATACATATAGATATAACACATAGATATATAGCTCTATAGATAAGAATTGATTCAGATTGCTAAAAATAGATATATATCTCTATTATTAAAAAAATAAGATAAAAAAAAATCTTGAAAGGAAGTCTGTGGCGGTCCTATGTCCCGGAGATCCCATAGCACCTACAGCCTTGAAATTTTGTACAAAATTACTTCGAGCCTGGTCATTTGCAATAAGGGTTTTTTTCTTAAATTTCAAATTAGGTTTTTTGCAATAATTTTTTTAAGGTGAAATTTAAAATAAATTGCCTCTTAAGGGGATGGAAGGGTTTCCACGCCCCTTAACATTCTATGCTGCTTGAAATATTTTTTTTCTGCATCAAATAAACCTTGTTCCAATTTTCTCAATTAATTAGAACAGCAGATATAAGGGTATTGATTTCGGCGAAACGCTCTAGGTTGAAATCGATTCAAGCCCCGGATAAAGAGCAAACTATATTACCAGAGACCACGAATATGAAAGCGACTTTTGAAACATAGAAAACGGCTTTTTGCTACGTCCAGTACGCAGGAAGCCCTTAGCTGTGAAATTTAGAACAAATTAGTTAGGACGTTGGGAGAGGGGGGCACTTTGATGCTTTCCTTTATAAACAATTTTTTAGCTATACCCATTTTCATTAAGTTCTTTTTGTCTACAGGTTGGGGTGGGATTTTAATATTTTTCTATACTCAATAAGTGTTTTACAAAAACTCGATTATCTACGGGAAGGTGAGCGTCACTTTTACTTTGTTCGAATGGCAAGGGATATTGTAATCAATTCTTCTTAAAAGTAGGTACTTTAAATCTTCGCGAACCAAATAAGATTGCAAAGCAATCTTCAGGTGTTGGTGAGCGGCAGAGAGCCGGTTGGGAGGGAGCCAACAATATTATAAAAATACAGACTTAGATATTTTTTAAAGACATACATAGATTGATAGGTAAAGAAACACTTATTTTGGTGGATATACTATACATAGATTAGTAGCTTTATCGACAAATGTAATCGATAGATTTAAGTGGGTTGATAGATGTCCAGTTTTTAAGACGACAAAGAAATTTACTTTTTAGCACGGACAAGAAAAAATGCAGCACACGCCTGTCTTTACGTTCTTAGTTATTTGTTGCATTTAAATAGTTTAAATATGTCTCATGTCATACTCATATACGAATAAAAAACTATATATATATATATATCTATATCTATATCTATATCTATATCTATATCTATCTATATATCAATATCTATATATATATATATATATATATATATATATATATATATATATATATATATATATATATATATATATATATATATATATATATATATATATATATATATTGAAATTTTTTCTCATCACTAAGTGTATTTCCACCTGTGATACCTCACCTCCCCTTCAGTGTCACAACATTCGGCATTAGTACACATGGTTCTTGAGTTAGAACCATTTATTCAAAATATCTAATTTGTCTTATACCGAGGAACCTATGAGTAAAACCAGGCAGTTTGGAATGCACACAAAAGTTATTCAATGAACGTTACAATCCAAAATCAAAATAATAGAATATCAGAACTGTTTGAACAAAACTTGTCAATGAATCAGATAAAATGAACGCAGGCAAATTAAAAAAGTGAATCGTGTTGTTAATGGATGGGTAAAACAATTTTGACAACTGTGCAGGTTTTTTTTTTTTTTTTTGCTGAAAATGCGCCGTCAACGTGATAAATTGGAAACAAGAAAGTTGCCCATTGTATGTTTGCTTAAAATTAGGGAAAAAAACATTTATTCAAAGATCAAACCTACTGCCTCAAATTATTTAAAAAGATGCAGAAGAACTGACCAATTAAAAACTAACTGAAATAAATGGAGTAGAAAACATTTAACAACGGGCAGATATGAATACAAGTTAAAATGGATTGTACAATATAATAATTTTTAAACTGTTCCTTACATATAAAACTGTTGGAAATAATCTCTAGTTAACATGTACAAGATAACTACACTTGAACGAAGTAAAACCAAAGATGAAATAACAGAAACGCTCCCAGCATCCCTGTAGCAAAGAGAAGACCATCTAGACGCAACAAGACTGGCAAAGTATTTTGCTCAGTTATGAATTTGAAGTATAATCTGATAAAGAAATTCAAAATCATAGGATGCAGTAAGCAATAAATAAATACTTTTGTGCCTAGGAATAACAGGAAATATACAACGTAATGCTATCCGCTTGCATGTGCTAAACAACGATGAATACTTCCTGTTATTCATAGGATGCAGTATTTATATCTTGTTTTACATCATTTTATTCAAAACGGAAAAAAAGAGGGAAGAAAAAGCTTAATCTACCGCTAAAATGCACGTGACTAGAAATTGTGTACACCTACTCTACACGAAAATCTCGATTTCTGGAAATCGATTTAAAAAAAAAGAAAAAAACTTCATATTTTTTCTCAACTACTTTGCATCGCACTACAGGTAAGAACTATTTTTCATCGTATTGATTCCCAACCCTAAGTTGCGTGTTTAACTATGCCAAAATCAGTGACAAATGTACCGGGAATAATAGCTACGCTGAATTTCTGATCAGGTTTCGGAGGCACGAAAATAAAATCGTTTAAAATTATGTCCCGAAGGTATAGGGCAATTCAAATCGAAAATAAGGAACACCGATAAATGTGACTCCCACTTGAAGCTGATTTATAGCAACCATTACGAACGATTTTCCATCACGAAGAAAGATATAAATAAAAACCTGAAACTTAAATTATGCTCTATAAATCTTCATTGAATTTTATTTCATTTCTTATTTCAAATTGAATACCGTAAATAATGTTCATACACTGAACATCAGTTTGTCATCGCAAAACTTTTATACTTCACGCCGCACGTTTTTCTTTCTTTCTTTTTTTCTTAATGTTGGAGAAACCACGAATGATAAAGGTAAAAATAGACAAATAAAAAAATAAATAAATAAAAAAGTAATACACAGCCTTTTAAATATCTTTATTTTTTAAGTTAATATTATTTTGTTCTTGGAGAATATTGAATCCATATGCTTTATTATGCTATATTTAAGAGAAAAGAAAACGGCTCTTCAAAGATTCTATGAAAATTGCAACGTTATGAATTTTAACATGGAGTCGTAGGAAACGTGTTTAAAATTTTGTCAGTTTTTCATAATTGTTATGTTGGTCACCTTAACGATACAATAAAGCATCAACACTATGAGGCATTTTAACTGTTCCAGATCATCATACCTATGTATATTTGAACATAGAACAATATTTTTTACATTTTCGGAATAAAATTTAGTCAGTCTGTGCTATGATTTTGTGAAAAATATTTAATTCTGCATTAGACGCGTTCAATCTACATGAACGAAATTGCATCATTTTACTGGGTTTACTAAGAGAAGTTAAAATCGCATCTTCATCCTTTGTGTTAAAATTTCTGGTAATAAATCATTCAACATTTATTTTAATCCAAAATCCACATTTACTAATCAAGATCTTATAAGAGTTGGATATTATAGAATTATTGCGTCTAAGTGTTTGATAAAAATAATTGGATCTTATTTTTACATTAAATATGTAATATCTTTCGTTTTATGTGCACGCTTACTTTTATCGGATAACGTGTATATCTAAAACATTTTGAAAACAATTATCGGGAGTGTAAGAAAACATATCTTTGATGTACCAATTCCTTTCAGTAACATATTTTACAAAATACAGGAACGTTTTCCGCTAAAATTCAATAGCCTTCAGGAAATTATCCCGAAAGCCTCCTGAGATATTCAGAATTCTTCCCGTTTAAAGCTAGTCGTGTATATGGAACTATAAAGTAAACTTAGGTAGGTATAATATAATGGTTTGGTATCTTCCTGCGTATCCAGGAAAGCTCCGAAAGCAGTAGTACAAACATGGTCGAAGATAAGACAGAATTGAAAGTAAGTTTCAATAATTTTTCTCGCCTGCAATTCTTGCAAAGATACGTAATCCATAGACTGATTTGTGCCTTTTGGACGCCTTATCAGTCTGGACGGGTCGCTATTGAACTGGAGCCGATGCACTTTATAAATACTCTCTTCGTTAATCTTTAAACTGGGAGCTAAAAAATATTTTTCACAACATTGAAAAGTCTGCATTTGTACCACCTGTAGCAATTCAGGAAACTTTACAATGACAATTGATTTTTCCAGGAAGTGGATAAAAACTATTGAAATCCAGAAACGTTACACGAAAATACTCGGTAAAGTTTGGGATTTTTTTTTGCAGTGTAATCATAAAACCGAAACACGCATCTGCACTATTTAGGCGTTATCTTTTACTTTTTGGCACGTCTTTTATGTTTATTATTCTACATATAGCTTCATAAAAAATGTTTTTGTGTGAGTTCTTTTTTTTTTTTTTTTCAAAATTGAGACGCTCATTGTGTAATATTACGCGATTGTAGTAGCTTTTTGAGACTTAAATGGTTTCTGTTTTTTTTTTTTTTTTTTTTTTTTTTAAGAAACATATTTGTTTTTATTGCTACGCAAATTTAGTATAGCTCATGTTTATTAATTTTTGCGTTTTATAAGACATGTCTAAGAGTAGATTTTGAAAAAAAAAATGCTTTAAGGTAAACAATGTAGTGGACAGTGCTTCAGTAGTGCTCACTTCAGGGCCGTGGTGGCCTGATCGATAAGACATCGGACTTGTGACCGGATTGTCCCTTGTTCGATCCCCGCTGGTCGAAGATCCACCTTCTTCATTAAGAGCGACTGGGGGACGTTAAATATGCTCGTGGTCACAAAGTCTTCCAAGTGAAACGATACCTGTGGGGGTGCTGGACCAAGGGATTGCTAGGTTTCTGGTCTGGTTCAAAAAAAAAAAAATCAGAGCTGTCTTCAGGGTCCCATCCAACTGGTTAAGCCACAAATAGTGGCAGGTACGCAGGACTCTGGAGTGAAAAGTGAAAAGTGTTCACTTCAAGGTTAATATTTCAAAAAAAAAAAAAAAAAGGTTTCCAAGTCTTCCAAAGGATTCAAAACTGCATCAAACGTGCAGGAGGTGTCCTGCACGATTCAATCCATTGGGAAACCAAGAATATTTTTTTTAAACATAAACCTTGAAGTGGCCACTACTGAAGCACTCTGAAGCACTGGCCAGTACCGGTGTGTTTTTCTTAAATGGAAGTCTTTGTGTTCCAGACGAAAAATTATTAGAAATGTTTTTTTTTTTTCATTTGCTCCATGCTGTTTAAATTGAAGGTTTTTTATTCTTAGATTACATTTTATGTGATACTACTTGATGCAAAGTTTATAATAGGAAAAAAGGCACTATTGTAAAGTAAGAAAAACCAACGTCAAGAAAGAACAAAATGCAAATTACTGCCGACACGTGTTAAGGCATTATTAAATAGCATTACCTCCTTGTCGAATTAACTTGGCATTTTTTTGATAAACAGATGGTTACCTATCATCTCTGGGAAATACATTGTTATCAATATTCCTATTTGAGATCAGGAAAGAGGACACTTTAATGTTATATGCATAAAAGTAAAAGTATATTTCATTCATGTTTATATCAAACTGTTCAGTCATTAAGGATTAATAGAAATTGCCATACGGTTGAAAGATTCTTAAGACATCATTTGAAAGCGTCTTTCGGGTAAATATATAGTATTTGCACAATAAACTGATCACTTTCCTTAAGTTCATTAGTTATCAAACTCTTTGGAATAAGCAAGCGGTTAAAATTTTAAGCACACATAAATTTTTAAAAAATGTAAAATAAAATAAATTTCAATCAAGAAGCTTCCGATATGTCCTACCCATAACCCATAATTAACTTGCACCCCCCACCCCCAAGTTTAATTTAGAGGAATAATGCACTTACTGAAAAAGAAAAGAAAGAAGCATTATACCTTATTAATGCGTTTATATTTTAAGTAGTTTTAATGGCAGTTAAATGCCAAACTAAAAGCATAAGAAACATCAAATAAGCACTCGGTAGTACAAAATTCAAGCAAAAATTAGTGTTACAAAAACACAGCAAAAAAAAAAAAATGTAAAAGTTATTTTCTTTTAAATGAAACTGCGAATGGAATGTTGAATTATAGCACTGGATCTCAAAACAAGTATGATTTATTATTAAAATTAAGTAACGATTATTTTTCTCCCCCATACCCTACTTCTTAGCATGTTGCTTTAGAGTTATGTGCCCGAGGTGCTCACCTCCATGCTACAAACTAACTTTGTGTCAAATTCCATGAAAATCGGCCGAACGTTCTAAGCGCTATGCGCGTCACAGACATCCTACAAACATCCAGACATCCAAACAGAGAGAGTTTCCGCTTTATTATTAGTAAAGATTATACAATTGCTATTGCACTTAAAAAATAAATTTAAAAAAAATATTGAATTGCACTTTTGCATGACATAATTTACGAGGCAGGTTTATAAAATGAAATTATCACGTGTCAGTGTCATTCTAAAATTGTTACAAGAAATGTGACGATGTGTTTCGTATTTATGTTCCCGAGAATCCGGAAGCCACCACCCCTCTCAGCTCCCGACACAAAAGCTATATAAATGAGTATTGCAGTTTGTAAGAATCACAGTTTATAAGCACTCCCTGTAATAATAGAAAAGAACTAAGACTTTCAGAATTATCTGCTGCGTTGCTTTCCAATCTTCCGTGACACACGCCCCATTTAAAGATAACCATATATATTTATACAGTCCGACCACCGTTGAGATGGAATGGCAAATACCCGGTTTATTGGCGGAAATGGGCGCATTTATTAATTTTCTGGGATGCAAGCTTTACTGATGTGCATTAGTCTCTGAATTAAGCGTAGTCACACTGAAATTACAGAAGCACGCGTTTTAATTTTGTTTACTTTCCCCCCTCATTCAGAGTTACGCGCATTGCTTACTAACCTTTTTATGTGCCATTAGCTAACTCATGTGCCACCATTAAGGCGTGAACGTCAATGGCGCAGAAAATTTTGGCGTTAAGTTGCCACCAGATGGAGGCACTTGAACACTATTTGATGCGAAACAGTGGATTTGATTTTGCCGAGGGTATTCAAAGCCAAATGAATAGCTAAGGTTTTTTGTTACATGCCGCATTATACGACATGGGCACTGCTGCATCTTAAAAATCAATTTTGCCACCATGGTTCAGAACCCGGGTCCAAGGCGTAGAAGGACAACGCCTTACTCCATGTCACCTAACCGACTTTGTATTTAGTTTCCGACTTTTTCTAAAGTCAACCGACTTTGTGTTTTATAGCCGACTTTTTTCCAGGTCAGCCGACTATGTTTAAAATTAAATAAAATAAAATGCAGTTTGTGCATATGTTTCTTAGTGCTCGTCACTTGTGTTTTGGTTTTGAATATGCAATTTTATTGCTTTAAGCTATAAATGTAATGCACAAATTTTTAGGAAGTAGAAATAAATATTCAAGATTTAAAGAAATAACCACGTTTTGAAAAGAAATATTTCTCTAGATTTTGCATCGTTAGTATAACTTTTTCGATATCTTGTTCTTTTATGTCATTCTTCGAAAGAAACTAGAACTCATTTTTAAAACAGACCTGACAGGAATACTTTCTTTCCCTGATTTGGCACTAGAATTATTTTTCCTTTTTTTCAGAACTATGAAATGGAATACAAGTAGGAATGCTTCGAATCTTCCAACTTTTCGATCAATAATTCACGTTGTTCTATTTCACGAAAAGAAATTCTTAGATACAGAAAAAGAAGCAAAAATGAACGAAAAAAAGTTTTTATCAAAGACTGTGATAAATTATTTGATATCAAAATGTAATCCTTCTGCATTTGCCACCTGAATTTACAACGTTTTATAAAAAGACACTGTTATCATTTCTTTTTTTTTTTTTCTTGTTCCAGTAGAAAAGTGCAAAAAAAAAAAAAAAAAAAAGAGCGTGATATACACGATAGTTTGATAAAAGATATTTTTGCCCGATATAAAAATTGAGGAAATTGAAATTTTGAAGTGGTTATACTAAAAATACGTTTCCTTTTCAATATATTTTGAGGTTCTTTATTATGATGATGTAAAATGATAATGTAGTGCTGCTACGTGTTTTAAATGAGATTTTATTTATTTATTTTTCTTTTCGCAAAATGAAATAAATAATAAAAAGTAAAAATTGAAGACAAAAAATAAATATGGGCGTAAACTAAAGCTTAAAGCTAAATTAAGTATGGGGGAAAATAAATATGGGTGTTGCACTTTGAAAAAGTGTGATTTAATACGAAACTAATGATAAAACTGTAATGATCAAATTAAATTGCAAAAGCTGAAATTTAAAAATAAATTTCTAAGAGACGAAAATTTAGTTTTTAATTTAGAGAGTAAAAAAGCTGATTTGATTTTAACACCAATAGTTTAATAAAACGGGTGGTGCAATTAAACGTTCTTTCCTGTTCATTGTGAGTGTTATATCTTCAAAGGTAATTCAAAGTTTTGGATAAGATTTAAATAAATGTTAACCTACATGGAAATGGGTGCCGATTCATTTTTAAGGTTAATCTTATCAAGAGGGGGGAGGCTGATTTTTGCCATCATTTGCTCCAATTAAAATATATCTCAATTATTACAACACCATGAAAGATAAATCATGTTAAAATGTCATATGCACGAGAAAGACTTTTTAATAATTAGAAAATAATGGGAAAAATCGGAATGATTCGAAAGTTTTATCTGTTGTAATCTTCTATTTAGTAATGAATAAAACGTTACTTAAAAACGGCAAGGTTTTTATATGATTTTCAATTGTTCTCTTTGACTTTGCTTTTGCTGATATTTATATAACTTTGAAATTACCACCGTCGTGAATTTTTGAGAATGTAATTTTATTTTGGAAACTTTCTCGTCTTTTAGTAACTCAATATCATTATGTATGCTTCCCTATTCTTTATTTATGTATGCATAGGAAAATATTTTCTCGGAGAAGTAAAAGTGCCAAAGTTTTAACGTTACAATGAATTAAGATCAACAGATGCCCAAATATCGAAATTTTCCCACTCTTACGTTTAGCAGAATTTAATATGGATATTGTGGTTCCAATGTACTAGTATTTTGCTAAATTTATTTTATTTAAAGTGATAAATATTCATCACTATTTAATGAAATGTATAATATTACATTGTAATCGAAAAATTATTTTAATCGGTAATTCCTTTTGAAAAATATGAAAACTCTTTCTGTAAACTAAATGTATACTTTTTAATTTTTTTCAGCAGTACAAACCCAATCTATAAAATATCGTAGTTTATAACCATTTAAAAGTTGTTCTTCTTTGTTTGAAGCTCTGATTTTTTTAACTCTGATGCAGCGTGAAATATTCAAACAATTAAATCGCATGAAATGCTTTCGCGAGCAGACGACATTTTAATGTACAATTATCAATCTAACTATGAATATTAAATAACGAAAAAGTTAATGTTCAAAGTCCGATTCAGTACATTTGTTTAATATGCTATGAGTGTATGCTTTCTTTAGTTATAGGAAAAATGTAAATATCATTAATGCTATAGCGAACAAACCGATACATCTAATCTTTAATAGCCGCATGGAATCATCGATCGTTTTCTCAGTTGATTCTTCAGGAAAAAGAAACCTCAGAATAGCAAAAACCACTCTAATTCCGTAATGAGTCTCTCGGGCCTTAGAAGCAAATGGAAATACTTCATAGTTACCCAGTTTCTCCACGTCAGTTGGTTTCTTTTGCGAAGCCAACATTTACTCAGTGAAATTAGATTTAAGGTTAATGCATTGTTCAGACACTTTTACATTTGCCTTCAAGACGAATGCTGGTAATTTAATTTTCAGTTAATCACATTTGATTTTCAAACGCTGTACGGTCCTGCATAAGAATATTTTACGCTGGGAAATGTTACAGGCAATTTATGGTAGATTAAGAATGAAAAAAAAAAAATATTGCATTGGAACTTAAAACCATTGGGGATAATAGACGTGATTAAACTGGATAGCATTAAAATGGATTTTCTTTGAGAACTGCTTTCATGCTTTTAATGGCAAAAGAAAAGAAATACTTTGATTTAGTTATATCTTTTAATTTCGTCGAATACAGTAAACAAATATTTGGTTTACTCGTCATTTGCCAATGTATGTACTCGCATACAGTATTTTTCTTAATAATTTCATGTAATTAGTTTTGGATTGTGCAACATTGAACATAAATTGAACAGTTATTTAGATCCAGATTTTCAATTTTTCTTTCTAAAACCTTTTTCAAAATGATTACATGTTTGATAAGTTTATTGAAATATGCATACCCAAAATTTGGATTTACTGCAAGAAATATGTATATAGAAAGCAGAGAGCAATAGCAGGGGATAAAACTTCTAGATTACACAAGAATTTTTCCTCTTATCACTTGACAATATTTTCTTCTGTGCGATACTTCTTTGCAGGGCAGTTAGTACAAAAACATGATTTTTAACCCTTGCTAATAAAATACTCTAATAATACGAATGGCAAACTAAGTTACATTAAGAGGAAGTTAATTTATTTTTAAGTCTTATCCAAATTAAATAATGTTAACTGAAACCTGATTTCACTTCTGTAAAAATGTGATTCATCCGATTTTTTTTTTTTTTTTGTGGTCACATAGGGCAAACAATGTAAACTGAACGAATGAATTCCCAACGTTTTAATGCAAAAAATTGCAAACTACTGCAAATTTTTGTTTTGGGGTTAAAAAGAACCCCTTTTTCAATGCAAAGAAGTGTCAGCTTTTGGATGAAAAGTTATCCGAGGAAAGGTCATCCAAAAGCTCACATCCTTGCGTTGAAAAAGGGGTTCCTTGTAACTCCAAAACACGTGTTTGAAGTAATTTGCAATTTTGTGCATTCAAGCGTTGGTAATTCACTCATTTCATTTTCAAGCACAAAAGTATTCATTCATTATCATGTAAACTAATTTTAATGGTTTATCCGCTATGAAAATTTTACCGTATTTAATAATGAATATTTACTATTAAACAGTTATTCATTTCTCCATACCAATTTGTTACAAGGCGCTTTTGGCAAATGTCTTGTTTAAAAAATTCAAAAATTATAATAGAGTTTTCGAAAACAATTTAAGTATATTTTCTGTGGTGTCTTCTGTCTGAAAAAATTTATCAATAAATCAGTAAAACAAAGTAATTTATGCTATTTCAGTTTTTAAAGGGTAATCTTTTACACCAGGGATAATCAAACTCGATGCCGCAGGAAGAGTCAAAGGGTGCTGCGAAGTGTCCATGGTATCAATATAATAAAATAGATATAACAGGTATCAATGTATATGTTACCGCTACAGTATATAATGCAGTTATTTTATAGAATACCTAGTTATTTTATGAAATAACTGATCGTGTCCGTTAAAGTGTGTAATATGTTATTAATTCGACACTTTTAACAAGGATTCTATGAAATAACTAGACATTCAATGAATTAACTAATGAGATACTGTTAAATTGTAAAATAAACAATGTAACTAAAATGAAATAACTAGGTATTCTAAAAATAAACTAATGATAGACAATTAAAATGAAAAAGAAGCAATTTATTTAATTCTTGCAGCGTATAAATGGTATAAATGGAACAGCAGCCAGCAATGTACGTGCAAGCAATCAATTAACCAAAACGAACTGGCACCAACATGATAAACAAGTTCTCTCCCTATTACAAGGAATTGTTCATGAATGCAGTAGGGGTGGAAAGTAAATGTATTTGTCGTAAGAGATATATGATCTGTTTTATTTAACACTTTAACGGGCTGCGGATCGTTATTCTATGAAATAACTAGTTAAACTATGAAGTACAAGATAGTTTTACACTTTAACGGACACGATGATTTATTCCATGAAATAACTAGGTATTCTATAAAATAACGGATTTCATACTTTAACGGTAACATATATAATAGATATAGAAGGGTGTCGTGAGAAAATTCGAAATCTTCTACGGATCTGTAGTGCCACGAGTCGGAATAGTTTGAAAACCATTGTTTTATACACTTATTAATAGTTGTATTAACAGCTAAAATTAAACATAATACATTCGGATAAAAATGGAACAACGTTTAAAATCACAAAAAGGATAAAAAGTTTATAAAAACGCAGACATGTTTCGGAGGCAATAGCCTCCCTCCTCAGTGCGAAATGTACAAATGGATGACTCAAGGTCAAGGGAGAGTTTAAATTGCGTAACCGGAAAAACATTGATCAATCAGCTATCAGCGAGAGGTGATACACACACAGATGAGATTCATCACACAGGTACAAAATATAGAACAGGCAATATGTATTCGTAGAGTTTAAAAAATATGTAAAATTTATAACACAATCTTTGAGAGGTAAAACGTTAATACTTCCATCAAACGATAAATGATAAAATCAGCGGTATTAAAGCGAAAACAGGCAAATAGCATAATAACGAATTTTATTAAAGCAAAAACAAACCATGCATAGGTTTTTAGATTTGAAATAATCTAATTTTTCTGAATTAAAAAAAAATCTTCCTTGTCCAAAGCACTTGTAGTATACAAGATTTCTTTCAAAAATGTTGTTTGAAACGCATTCAAGAAAATACGTTTAAGAGTGGTTTTTTTTCATGTATTTTAAAAGAAATGGACACCCGTTTAGGTATAATTAGTACTAATAACAGAGATAATTACTTTGGTATCTGGACCACTAAATTCCCTAATGGGTTTTTTTTCAGTCATTTGCATTACTAATAGGTTATAGTAAAAACTGCAAAAAAGTATTATATTCTTCTTATAAACATGCTCCAAAACGTCATATGACATAAAACCATTGTAAATTGCTGGGGGGAAATAAAACAAACAAGAGCCCTATGGAGAAAAAAATGTACTCGACAAAAGAATTTTGTCGTAAGGTTTCTGCTAAAGAAATACAACCTCATTTTGTGGTAATGATTTTTAATAGACCTTTCAGAAAGTTAAGAGACAAAGCATTTTTTCCCTTTATTTCTCTTTGTCGTTCCATAAAATCCGAACTGTTCTCTGAAAGCAACCATTAACACGGTAATTAACA
This sequence comes from Uloborus diversus, assembly GCF_026930045.1. Classification (NCBI taxonomy): domain Eukaryota; kingdom Metazoa; phylum Arthropoda; class Arachnida; order Araneae; family Uloboridae; genus Uloborus; species Uloborus diversus. Next base: position 89,532,265 of record NC_072735.1, read on the forward strand.
CAACAACTAAAATCATTAGAAGAAATGAGGAAAAACATCTCAGAAACATAAATCCTCAAAGCAAATAAAGGAAGCTTCGGACATTTACCAATCAAAGAAAATCTGTAGAAATACGAAAGTTAAAAAAGCGACATTTTTGTTGTACATAATACAATTTCACTTTTTTAGTAATAATTAGCAAAATGCCTCGAAAGAAGAAAATAATCTTACTGTGTTGCGTTAAAATGAAACGTTAATTGCAAATTTCCTTTTAGAAGCAGCTAATTAGCCTGTTACGGGTAAGAACCTGTATTTCTTCTATCTTGTTAATATACAATCAGATGGATCATATCTTACCAATTAGCAAAAATCGTAAATTCAATAAAATGTTTCATATTTTCAATGGGTATTAATTAGTATTTTAATAAAGATGAAAATGTTACAGCATTGATTTGCTTTTTCTTCCGACAAGATTGAATTTATTTGACATTATCGTAGTTTTTGTTCATTCTTATTGTTTTCCTCATAAAATTAATTTTAAAAGTGTTTGGTAGTAACGTAGGCACCCGAAAAAAGTGAGGCAGTATGATTAGCATAAATGTTTCTTTTCCTTTTTTTCAAATGGAAATAAGATATTTCTTATTTTTACTAAGGATATGCAACATAACAAAATAAGAAATAACAGCGTCATATAACACAAATTGCAGCTTTCTGCAGACACATTTTTAGGCGTTACAAGGAACGTATTTTTCAATGCAAAAAAAATGAGCTTATGGATGAAAAGAAATTTGCCAAAAGTTGTTGGTTTTCGACCGTTTAAAATTTCTTCAAGAGTAGGCGCACGAAAATTATTCCGAATTTTACAGGTATGTTTTTTAATGTATAATTTACCACGTTTTGTTGAAATTCACTAAGTAGTATTTTGGTCGAAAGTAGCTTTACTTAGAGCTTCGATTCGGGAAACGTATGAAGCGTTTATCGTTTATTGAACGTAAACTTTATGGTTTACATCTTTTTGTTTCAAATCATATTTGCAACTTTGACGTTGTTGACAGATATTCTGGCTTTTGTCAAATATACTTTCGTTCCTAAGATTTTTTTTTTGCACTGAAAAAGCCGTTCCTTGTACTGCAGAAACACGTGCCTGCAACACTCTGCAATTTATGCTATTTGTTGTTGTAATTTTTTATTTTACTTTTTATGCACAAAGGAATTATTTAAATTATATACAACAGGTTTTTTAAAACAATATCGTTTAAAAGGCCTTTTAAAATCGACAGGCTTTAAAAACCGACATTGGTAGTGCACTTGAGTACTAGTTTGCTCATTTCATATCTGATGGACCAAAGACTCCACTCCAGATAATGTCAAATTTCTTACTAATTTGTGTACTTTGTTCTTTCATAATGAATGACATTAAATTATATAAAACTTTTTATCCGAAACATTAAAACATTGTTTGAATGAAATAGCTATGCTAGGATATCTCTTGGGAGGCAAATACTGAAACCAACAACTTCGAATTTTTATTACTAACAAGCCAAAATTTTGTACTAGGTAGAATAATGCAGTTTAAAGGATAACGAACGTAAACTCTTTGTAGCACAAACATAATTTGCATAAAACTCAATTCAGCAATCAAAACTAAAGTTATAATTGCTGTTATTGAAAAAAAAGTCTTAATTTTATTTTATTTATTTATTCTCATAGCTCATCAGATAAACCGGTTTTAGTTTCATACTATAAAATATTTCAACGATTTAAAATACAAATAAAATCTATATTTGCATCCTTTTCAAAAATTATGTAATTATTAATAGTGTCTTAATTCAGTGTCTAAAAAAAAATATGACTTGCAATTTCATTTTTTTCTGCCCCCCCCCCCCAATTTTTTTGGTGGAACTGTAAGAGACGGTATTTATAGTTGTAGCAAAAATATTTTACAACTGAAGCGAAATAAATGTCGTCGTTTTGTTCATGTGTTGAAGATACGAGAATTTTCCAGGAAAGAGAAAATTAAAAAAAAAAAAAAATCATCAGATAAGAAAATATTTCTTTCTTCTCAAATAAATTGATTATAAATTATTAAGTAAATTAATATAAGTTTACCAGTATTTTCCAGCATGAAATAGAGCTTTACTGGAAGCTATTAGTCTTTGGATGTCTAACCAACAGGATTGAAAATTGGAAAACAGAGTGGATAATTTTGACAGCTTCTGACAATTTGCGTACGTTTTATCAGACAAAGTCGAATGTATTTCCGTGTTTACACCAGTAATTATGAGAATAGCGTACCCAGAAAAAAAATATCAGTGGCAAGATTGCTTGACGATGCGCACTTGAAGCATATTTGGAGGATCCGAATGCATAGACATTTGTTTTCCTGAACAGTGAACGCAAATTCAGTGTCTGAGATTTATTTTTGGATTATTGATAAAATATTCATCACCATTCCCATTATTTCCAAAAGAACCGATATATTATCCTTCTTTTACATTATTTGTTGGAAATATACTTAACTGTGTGGCAAATTGTAACAATCTACTATCTTTTTTTTATTTCACTTCCCAATGTACGAAGTAGAGTAATAGTTTTTTTGTTAGTTATCTTAAGAAATTGAACTCAAAAATTGGTCCAACAAGTTTTTTTTTTTTTTAATGTTAAGACCAATCCCGTTTTCCTCTATCATTAAAAAGCGCAAAAAAAAAGTTTATATATTTCTATCACTGCGCAACAATAGTTTTAATAGCGGGAAATGAAACTCACCTATGGGAAAATAATTAAAAACGTAATTATATTATTTTGTTTACAACATTCAACTACAACCATGAATTATTCTAATTATGTGTTAAAAGAGAAAATTTAGCAACTGAAAAAATAATTTGTTTTGTTTTTACAAGAATTACAAATTAACCCCAATTTATAGCTCTAATTTTGCAAAAGGGCAATGTTCTGGCAAAAGGCCAAATATTCTAATTGTTCTGAATGCAACAAGCCTAATGGCACTAATAGCTTTGCGTTAAAAAGGAGGAAAACATGGGGCGCGATAAGTCGAACGTTTAGGTATCTTAACTTTCCAAATATCTTTAAGCGAGACTTTTTTTTTTTCGTAACTAAAAATAACGATAAAATGTTCACAAAATTTAAAATCACGTTTTTCGCTCAAACTTACTCAATATGCCATTCTTTTTACGTTTTGATTTGGTCAAAAATAAATATGTATAGCCATTTTAGAAAGCAAAATCATTCATAGAAGTATAGAAGCAGATTATTATCTTCGTTACATATGTGTATGTGTGTTTGTGTACTTTACTTCTTGAAGGACAAAATGAAGACATTTTTGAGGCTCCTGTATGCGTTGATGCGTGTGCATTGAGATTCCTCTATGGTGCAGATGAATGAACTTTATAAGCCATTGTAAGATGGCTTATAAAGTAACAAAACTTAGTAAATTTCCTTCAGATCCTCAACAGATTTTAAACTAATGATGCTTACTTTCGCTAAAAACTGACACATTACCCTATTCAATAACATGTTAAAACTGTTTTCACCCATTTTTAAATATATTGTTTAGCACAAAATAATGCTAGAATGTTTTTACAGTTTAAAACAATAATATTTTCACTAGAATTCAGGGTTTATTATGACCATGGACTATTCTGTTTGTTACTGCAGAGCGATATCATTTTTATTTACTTTCTAAATCATAAAGTGAATAAATCTAGCATGGGAAGAAAAATCAAAACATTAACACTGAATTGGTTAATCGGTTAATTTTCAGACCACTCAAAGCAGAGTGTTATAACTCGCTCTTCCAATTATTTCTCTAAGAATTGTATAAATGACTAACGAAAATCTTCTAAAATGTTTAATAAATCCGCTGTTAGTTCTTTTTTGTAGATAAAGTTATTGTGCCGCATAACACAAACATATTAACAAATAAATTTTAGTTTTGTTTTTTCAGTTAATTATTGGTGTGGTGCATAAATTATATTACATTTTGTTTTAAATAATTTAGACAAATGTACCCCATTAATTAAAAGGCCCTCTTAAAACCTGCACATTACATAATGCATGTTTGATGTGATCTAACATAAATACATTTCGAGAGTAAGAAGATGTTTTACCATAAACAATTATAACATCCAATGGTTAAAACATTTTTTAGCATTTGAAAAGCTAAGGAAAAAAAACAATGGGCAATTTCCCCTAGAGATTTTCCAGTAGTCATGAAAATATATCTCGGGGAGAAAAACCTAAATTCCTTTTTGTCTGTTGAAGCATATTGTTACCCAGGATTCGTTTACTTTCCGATGTCATAAATCCGTAAATGAGACAATAAAAAACTATGAGTAACTAAAAAAAATATTATTTTCTCTAATAAGAGATGAAATGAGATGGAATGGCACGAAAAATATGTTTTCACTTTCCGATCTGTAAGGTAAAAGTTAAACAGGTTAAAAAAAGGGTTATTTTTTTATTTAATAATTGTATCCACTTTACGATTGTAAGATATATTTCTACATAGTATAAAATGAAGTCTCCGAAAAAGCGTCTGTGTGATTGAAAGCAGAAAACTCAACAATTATCCGGCCGATTTCGCTCTAATTTTCAGTTTGTCTCTTTAAGCTCGGTAAAGGTTTGCAGACCGGTTCGAAAAAAATTTGAATGGTAGGTATCTTTTTATTCTAATTTCTGAACTAATTTTCATATAAAATCCTGAATATAGGGATGAAAAATCACCTGCAAATATTGATATGATACTTCGTTAGAAAGAGCAGAATTTTCTGCGTTCTAGAGTTATCCGTGTTTTTTCCTCGAATTTTGCAAGGCTCCGCTGCATTTCAGACACTACTTTCTTCATTAAAACCATCAACAAAAAGTCAAAAAATGATCACAGATCTAACTCAACCTACGGTCGAATATCCAAATTCCATCCTAATTAGGAAAAAAAAGTACGAACATTTTAACCTGGATTTAGAAAAAATATTCTCCATTCAAGTTATTAACGTTTTATTTTGTGTTGTCAGGTTTACGTCTGCTTCTTCGTTTGTTTCTTCTTTTTCATTAGATGCTATTTTTCAGTTCACTTACTCTGTCATAATCCCTGCCTTTTGGTACCGGTTTTTATCTGTTGCCAAAAACAATGAAAATTAATAGAAAATATAAAGTTATCACACTTCCGTTTGTTAATTGTTAAAAAAAAACAATGAATAAATGAATTATTAATGAATTTAGCAATTTACTTTCGGGATTGAATTTAAGAAATCATATGTTTAGAGGCTAACAATAGGGAAATGTTTTTATTAGAAGTATTTTTTCGCGCATTTTTTTAGCGGGAACCAAAAAAGCAAGCTTGTACAATAAAGCTTACGTTAAATGATAAAAAAATAAATAAATAAATTAAAATTTGCGGTGCTCTTTACCTGCCCGCCGCAGTATACTTATTTAAAACTGCTTTTGAATGGAGCATACAAGTCAGCAATATTGAAATAAAAAATCAAGAGATTTAAAATAGTCTTTACTAATAATAAAGCTGAAAGTATTTCTGTCTGGAGGATGTCTGGATGTCTGGATCTCTGTGACGCGCATAGCGCCTAGACCGTTCGGCCGATTTTCATAAAATTTGGCACAAAATTAGTTTGTAGCGTGGAAATGTGCACCTGAAAGCGATTTTTTGAAAATTCGGTTTTGTTATTTTTCAAATCCAATTTGAAGTACATTTTCCCGAGCAAAATTATACGATGGACGACTAAATTGCCAAGTTACCATAACGTGGAACCGTAACGTGACAAGTCAATTGGCGAGAAATTCACCATACATTATTTGTAAATATACAGGTGAACCAAAATACCTTTTAATTTTCTATTACGGACAAAGCCATGCGGGTACCACTAGTAGTAAATATAAGCTGTTCTCACTTCATGTGCATTACATTTACATTAAAACTAAAGTAAATACCGTTTTTTCCCCCAAAAGAAGGATATGTAACAAGTAAATAGGTTTTATATTTAAAAAATCGCGCCTTAAATAAGCTTCAAAACGTAAACACGTAAAATAAAATACTAAAACTTATTTTCTTAATTCTAAAGACTTTCTACAAGCTTGGTTTGAATAAAAAGAATGATATAAAATATGTATATCATTTTCTTGATTGCAACACACAAAATTTGGCATTGATCTTAATATTTTTATGTTTATGTTAATTCTAGAGCAGCCAATAAAACTAAAACTAAAATTTTGAGAGAAGAAATAGGCAGTATGCGGCTTTGTACGAATAACTTTTACTATGCCATCTAATCTTTTTTTCTCTCAAACTTTTGATTTTATTGGCTGCTGAAACGTAACAGAAAAATGGAAGTAACATAAACGTGAAGATACTAAGATTACCACCTATGTTTGAGTGTAGCAATCAAGAAATCATAGACTTCTTTTATATCACTCTTCAGTACGAATTAAACTTACGGAAAGAAAAACATATAGAAGACTTCAAATAAAAAATTTACGTTTAGAAATAAAAAAAAACACATTTTATATTTTATTTTAATTTCATAAAAGTATTTTACATTATAGCGATCCACAGCCCTGAAATGTTGAACGTGGAAAATAATGTATTTTAAATCAGGGAAATTCCATGTATAAAAATGACATTTTTGACAAAAAAAAAAAAAAAAAAAAAACAGAAGCAAACAAAAGTTTAAGTGATTAGAGTAAAATTTCTGGAGCTTGGATAAAATTATGTGTGCACATTTTAATTTGCAAAACTTAATTTGTCTTTTTACTCCGGTGCGTAAGAAAAATTTTCATTTGCTCAAAGAACTTGTTTTTAAATTTTATAGCACTAGCACAGCCAAGCGTGTACAGCTTGTATGTTATAATTGCTTAATTACAAAACAAAATAAAAGCAAGTACCTACCTTGGGTTGTTTACCATACTTCGTATGTATGTTGCATTATTTATTTTAGTTGAAAGTTGTAGGTTGAATATAGGATATAAACTAAACATTCCTTCATTCTTCCTCACAAGAATCACATTCGACCTCATTTCTCATTTTTACTCAAGTAGTTACAGGAATTTCTTAAAAGAATAATATAAACTGCAAACAAAAAAAAAATTATAGAGAAAATGTATTTTCAAATTTATCAAACAATATTTGGACTTCTTTAGTTAACAAGGAAAACTAAACATGGTCCAAGAATCAACTTGGATTTAAAAAGCTTTTTTTTTCTAAATTTTACTGGCGAAATTCTTAATCTTATTTTTCAAAGCTTCCTCTAAAATCTTGGATGAATAAAGCACAATACTTTGTTCTGCTAAACGAATCCAAAAAGCACAAAAACAAGTAAGAATTATCTAAAGAGGATGTTTCTTTCGCAGGAAAAACCTTGTTTGGTCAATATTTTCCAACTTTCATAAAAATAAAGAAGTTACTCTCCAGTTTTCTTTACGAATTTCAAATGAATTGGTCTTTTTGTTGATTTTTCGATCTTGAAAGAACTATTTAAAAGTAATACAAAAAGTAAATGTGGTTGTGTGTAGACTTATAAACTCAAATAGTTTTAAAGCTTGTGTGTTGAAGGTTTTTGAAATATATCTTCAATACATTTATGCATTCACTTTTATTCAACTAAATTTAAGTCACGTCTTTCTTGAAGTTTATTTCGAATTTCTTATCAGACTATATTACCTAGCATCAGTAAAATTATTTTGCAAGGGATTTGACTCTCTGCTGAAATATATTTGTAGCAAAGTAAACATATGATGATCAACAAAATATCCATTTGTTGAGTACCATCTGATTTATGATGAAACCTTCGAAATAGACTGCTTACATCTAAAAATTAATGCACAAAAAAAAAAAAAAATCAAGAAAGCTAAAAAAAATAGAAAACTGAAAACTTTTCACATGATATTTAAGTCAAACAGAATGTTGACTACTTACCTTATTTGGTTTGTTTTTTCATCATATTATGACAAAAAATCCACATATTTTGAAAAAAAAAGGGTTCAAGTCAATTACGTAAATTCGAATCTACAGTCAAAAATATTTCAAGTGCTGTATTTAATTATTTAGCAAATTAATGTTTATTTACTGCAGTTCTTCCAAATTAAATTCTTTTATCGAACCGTAAAACTGATACACAGTAGTTTTTGATCAATACTTTACAGGAAGACTACATCCATTGACTAAAAACCCAGTAAAATAAAAAATACGTAACCAAGGTCTGTTCAAAAGGTTTTTTTTTTTGACCGAGCAGTATGCGGGTAAATCTGAAAAGATTTTTTCGTACACTCAAATGGCATTCGGGTTGAACGGCAAAGTGCTAAAGCAAAATAAAAAGTTAAATTTTAAAATTTAGGTAGTCAATCTACCATATATTATTCATTGAAACAACATTTTGCCGCGAGAGTGAGAGTATAGAAGCATGCACCGACAGCCCGTTTATGACATCCTGAAGCTGCAGTGTCGCCCTTGACGTGGACTCGTTAATCTAGAATATCCAAGCTGGAGGAAAATTTCGTCTTTGCTGAGCGATTATGAAACTGAGATAACTTTGAAACGGAACCTGAGATTAATGTCAAACTGATAGCTATATTGAATTAAGCACACCAAATAGAGTCCTCAGAAGAAAAAAAACGACTATTACAAAATAATAAAAAATGACTATAAACTTGTTAGTGAGAACATATTCTGAAAGTGAGGTGAGCTTCCAGAAATATGTTTTCATTCGAGCAATGTTATACTCCCTACCCCCCCCCCCCCAAAAAAAAAAGAAATTTTATATTGATTATTTTCTAAACTAAAAAAACGCTGAAACTGATTTTTTTTTCCTTTGTATTTAAAATGTTTCTAGTTAAAAATGACTTTCAACAGTTTAAAAAAAAAAAGTTGCATAAAATGCATAAATGCACAATTTGTATTTTTGTTGCACGGATTGGAACTTATTTAGTTATAAAAGATGCATAACTGGGAAAAAAATAAATATCAAACGACAACTTAAAATAGTTAATGAATTAAAAAGTTTTTCTGAAACAACCCATTTGCTAATAAACGAAATGAAAAAAAAATGAAATCTGCAAATTCGCATACTTTCTGCCCTCTTTGTTCAGATAAATATACTTTAATTAAAAGTAAAAACAGTTCTTCTATCTAAAATTATAAAATTGTTACACAAATAAACTTCATTTCCTGCTGCAGGAAAAATACAGAGTAGGAAGATCTTCATTTGTTGGGCATTTTTTATTAACTTAAGGAAAGTAAAAATCTGGGAAACAATTTTAAAACGAGCTGATGTATGCATCACATGACTTCCTTTTACTCCAATTTAATGTCATTTCCCTATTGTTGACAATTTTAATGTGATTCAATAGTTTACTCTCTAAATATCACCAACAGCGGCCAAATTGAATCCAAATTTTAAAAAAAAATCACAAAATTTGTCACAAGGTTAGCGACAAAACTTGGCGACCAAAGCACGGGCGATATATCGCCAAGTGTCCGATAAATTGTAACACCACTTGAGTGTACATCGAAATTAACAATGATTTCCTCCAAAAAAGTGACAAAAGACGCCTTTAAAAACACCCGTATGCAACCAAAAGAGAAGTGCACAACTAGACCCCACTAGGAGTCTACGTACCAAATTTCAACTTTCTAGGACACACCGTTCTTGAGTTATGCGACATACATACGCACATACATACATACTTACATCCAGACGTCAAGAGAAAACTCGTTGTAATTAACTCGGGAATCGTCAAAACAGATATTTCGCTTGTCTAAGCGTTCTTAGGCACTTATACACGTGTGGTCGAGTCGAGAAAAAAAAAACTTAACATTCATTCGGGGGTGCGTAAAATGGAAATTAAAGTCGATTTTTGAGTGAAATTTTTTTTTCGCAAATACAATACTTCCCTTTTTGTAAAAGGAAGTAAAAATTTATGAGGACATTTACCGCCACTCATTACTTTATACCAAGCACTACAAAATGAAAGCTTCAAAGAAATATTCGTTATCAAATTTTCCACATAACAAGATACTTGCTGGTAAATCAATAATTACATCGATACTCATTAATTTCGATACTAAAATTCATTAATTCCGATTAGGTATCATTTGATGGCTCGTGCAAAAGTCAAATATATTAGTTATTCACAATCGTTAAAACACGAAAAGAGCGAGTAGTACATGACCGATAAATCTTTCCCATAACTGAACACTTGCGTGATTATCGGCTACTAGAACATTTCAGTAATTGATGCCAGTGTTTGCGAAGCGTGTTGGCAAGATCGTTTGCAGAAGGATTTTGCTATTCTGAATGAATGCGATAATCAGTTGAAGATCAAACGTGTGACTTGTTTTAGAATGAATATACATATATTCGTAGAAGCAATGTTTATCAAAAAGGATTTTATAAATTAATGAATGTATGAAATATTAGTAAAGATTTCCAACTCTCTTAAATGAACATTATACCAAGTTATTTTGTTTTAATGGAAGAAAGATAGAGCAACTATAAAATTGCATGTACGTGCTTGAAAATGGTTTCATACTTCAAAAATTTAACTAAATGTTACATTAAAAATATATTACGAATAAATTATGTATAAGTTAAATTATGAACCAATATTGATAAAAGCCACAAGTAATTACCCTTTATCGTAATTTAGGCATATAATTGCAAGCTAAAAACTCAAGCTGAAGTTTCGAATAAGAAGTACTGGTAGCTTTATACTCAGAAACAAGTGGAGGGTTTAATAACGATCGAGTAAAATCAACATAATTTTGAGAAGTTAAGGGAGCCCTCACCTAAGTAACTATAAATAACATGACGTAAAAAGAAATTATTACTATCCACTTCTGTGTAATTCTAAATTAGATGAGTTTGTTTTATTAATCTTAATAGTATACATAGATACAAGTAAAATTTTCCGGATGGAAACTACTTTCAAGTGAACCTTCTTTTTTTAGTTTCAATGGAAATACATAGCACTTTCGTATTCACAGAATTTCAAACCTATTTGAAATGAGCAATAATGTATAGAAAACTAGATTTGTGTGTTCCTAAGAGAAAAATGTGCATGTTTTTCGCTCTGCACATGACGCTGCAATATGATACAAAGTTTTAGTAGACAATTAAGAGAGGGCGCCACACTCTATTTTTTCAATCACGCTGCTAAGTATTAAACTTTCAGAATTTAAGAAAAGGAAAGTGGTTTGCTTTTATATTTTTTGTACTTACTGCACGTCAAACTGCAAATCTGAATAGATAGAGATGAGTTATTAATAGCTTTCTTAAAAATAACGCAAATACGAATAATTCATCTTCTGTTACTGTTCATGAAAAAAAATTATATTGATACGAGGTTGCTAAAAAAATGAACTGTATATCAGTCTGAAATTGAAGTTACAAAAATAAAATGTGTTGTTGTAAGTAAAAAGAGGATGTTTATGGAATGCTTCGACGGTTCAGAGTATTGAACATATTTTACAGTTTATTTATCTGAACAATAATTTCTTTCATAACAAGCACAGACCAAAAAAGAAACGATCCTTTTTTTTATCACACGAATATTTTAGCCATCAAAAAATTAATCTTAACTCCTCCATTTGTCTAGTTGAATGTAAATGAAAACTTACTTCTTGACTGAAATAATAAGTTTAACATTTATAAAGTCACGGCAGTTTATGATAAATTAAATATTAAAATTCATCATAGGATATTTTAAATAATGAAATCTAAATATATGTTTATTTAAAATGATCGTCCAATTTATTATTTTTGAGAAATACCATGGTTAACTTTATCTCTACTCATGGATCACCATCTCTAGAAATACTCAAGCTACCCCGAAAAGAAAGTGTTCTCTTCAGAGCACGGGGCAATATATTTGCATTCCTTGATGGATGACGCATGTAGATGTGCAGGAGAGGAAGAGAACCAGGAAAAGGAATCCTTTCCGGGAAATAGTCAAGATGTAATTATTTTCTTGGGAACGCTGAGTGCAAAATCAATACCAGATTGGAAGCCATTAAATATTTTTCGATAAAGAAAGAACACTCAGGGACGAGGCATTCCCATTGGGCAAATAACTCTGCGTATGTAACTTTCCTCCTCAATGCTACGGTAGAAATCTAAAACTTAAAAATATTAGCTAATTCTCAACAACTCAAATAAAATTTGAATTTTATATTAAGTTTGGGGCTTGTGGCATAGTATTCGCATGCAGGAATGTGCAACTAAAAGTGTGGTTTCCCGTGGGGTAATTTTTAACACTAAGTTTTAGTTTTGTCAAAACCAGGGTTTTTTTTTAAAGATAAGTATTTAATTGGTCTCAAATAAAAATCAATGTAAATGAACGTCTTTAATGTTTTGTTTTTGCAATACAATACTCCAGAAAATATACATGTCCCAAACTACAGGAAAAATTCCATTACAGCAAATAATAATAAAAGGACATTTCTTTTTCAACGAAACAAATGTTCAGCACCCTATTAATGACATTGCATTAATTGAGTTCCATTTCAGCAAGACTCCCGTTACCAGGAATAAAATTTGCTTTGACTTCACATCGAACAAAAACTGTTGTTCTTTTGCAGTTCGTTGCAACGGTATTTAACAGTATTATGACAAAAAAATTTTTTTATTATTTTTATTTGTCTTTCGAGCAGATAACACGAAGCACTTTTGATATGGTGTCTATGCAAGTTCCAGGAATTAAAAGTAACTTTGTAGGTCTGCTAAAATGGAATTCAACCGTAGAGACAAATCAAATCACAAAACAGTAAAAAAAAAAAAACATTTTCAGTTGCTTTTACTCATATTTACCGAAAGCTACTTTTAAAGTGTAAACAATGCTTTATTGTACAAGCTTGCTTATTTGATTCCGCTCGAAAAATCGTCGAATTCTAACATTTCCCAATTGTTAGAATCGAATTCAGCTTCTCCCCCCCCCCCATTTCAATAAATATCTTGAAAACTCATTTCTGCAGATACTGCCGTTTGCCCACCCACTGCAGAACACTACCCAGCACTTAAAATGCAGCTATTCCCGAAGTATTTTGCCCCGCTAAACATAAAAATCACCAATAAAAATTGAGATCAGCTCTTGTTTTTAAGATAGAGAGTCAACTGGAGTAGTGAAATCTCACTAATGCTCTTTTCTGCCGGAAGATAGAAGCATTCCCCCAATTCAAAATAAAAGGCTGTACAAAAATTGTGTCACAGAATTTAACTCGCTATTCACCATTTATATACATCATAAAATCTACAGTTTTAAATCTTTAAATTTAAGAGCAAAAGTAGAAAACATATTTAACTTCGAAATATGTATATTAACCCATATTTTGTTCACGCTTGATGTATGAAAAAACCTAATTAATTACTTATACATAAATTATCACTTAAATCACTCAGTTCCCCGAAAGCTTGAACTACATTACTTTCCCTTCAAACAAATGCTATTCTTCATAATATTTTTTTTTTTTTTTTTTTACTCTCTTAAAGGGGAGGTAATTTCAAAGAAATCTGTGCTGACATTTTTCAGATACTGATAATTTTTCGGAAGCTACTTAAAGAAATTTTCGTTTAATCAAAACCGATGTTTTTTATTACCCAACCTGACTTTTTAAAGATTTAATTAAAGTTGAAGACATATGCCATTAATTACCATAACCTGTAATGATTGAATTTCATTTAAGAGAAAAAGAAATTACGTTACTTAAAGGAATGATAATTAAGATTTCTTTTACAAAAGAAATTGGTAGAATTAAGATCTTACTTTTTTACGCAAAGATTAAAAATGAAATCGTAGATTTTTTTTTTCTCTTCTTGCTTTATTTTCTTACTGAAAGAACAAATTGGAAAAGCTGTGTTCTAAGATCTAAGTTAGAGAAAACATTTTATTTGAAGAAATATTTGTAAAAACTTCCTGCTTACGGTAAAAAAGAGCTCATGACTATTTCTATGGTTTCATTATGAAATTTGGTAAGATTATAAACCTTTTATATGAGATCAGAAAAATTTATTTAGATAAGATACAAAATGTTGACTTTTTTTTATATGAGGTCAGAAAAAAAAAGTTTTTAGTATAAAACGAACAACGCAAAGCTTACTTTATTGTTATTTTTTTAGTGTTATTGTATGATATGGAAATATCAAATTCAACAATGTAACAAGCGTAACTGACAGCAACTGACCCTGTTGGTTTTTTCTGAAATCTGGTTAACCAGCTGGTGGATAATGATAAAGGACCCAATTACGCACTTTCTTGTAGTTAAAAATACAGATAAAAAGATAATATTCTATTTTAATCGATGATTTTATTTCATTAAAAAATCAGAAGTTTGCTATACATCTTATTTTAAGGACAAAATAATACTAATTACAACAGCTTATAGTTTGCATGAAAAAAAAATCATTTTAAATAGAAAAATTAAAGTTATAAAAACAGAATCTATTTTCCTTAAAATAGAAAAACTTATAACTTGGTATTTTCATGAGTATACATTTAATCGTTTGTTTGCGAATCAAAAAAGTCCCTTAAAACTAACTCATAAAGAGGTCAAAAACTCCATCCATTGCAGAGTCAACTAACATTTCTTTAGTTTTCAGTTTTGATAAAGAACCTCAAAATCTGCTTGAAATATCAGTTTTATTTTTTATATCATTTCTATGTTAATAAAACTATTTGATATCATGTTTTTCAATGCACTGAGAATGATTCTTTGATGTTGGGGTCTCTTAGACTCAAACTGAGAAAAGGACACAACGTTCTTTGCTAACCTTCAGGAAGCAGATTTTTAATTCATTTCATCGGATTCCTCTAAGGCCGAAGCATGCAGTGATGTATACAAAGCAGTTCTATAAATCTCCACAAGAAGCAGCAGTGGTGTTTTTTTCCCTTGTGCTAACACGTGTCTTTTACATTTTTACATGGGAACACAGCTAAACAACTTTTTAGAGCTCCGTAATTACCTATTAAAAAACGTTATTTAATACTTTATACATTACCATGATTGTACTTCTCCTTTAAGTTAAAGTACTTATTTCAATATTCCGCAACAACAACAACTCTCCTATTCTGCAAATTGCGACCTACTTTGCATCAACTTGAAAAAATTTAAAACAATCCGTTAGACAGATTTAGAAAAGAAAAGAAAAGCTAAAGGTAAAACTGAAGAGATAGGACTGTAGGAACTCTAATGAATAAAGATAGTAAGTCCAACCAAAATGTATCAGGCCATACTAATATGGTTTGAAGAAGAAACGACGTAGAGTAACTAGAAGCTGATACTGGTCCCAAGTAAGGCAACCCATTTGCATCTTTTACTTCTAGTGCCAGAAAATTCTTAGAAACAAAAAAAAAATAAAGATCAGATTCAAAACAGAAACGTTTTCTGTAGTAGAATGCAATGGGCAAAGGTTTCTAGGCAAAGAAAAGGTTTAATTCACACGAGGCAACTTGGTAGAATAAATTTTCAAGAAGGCGGTTATTGAGAAGTGTAACCAGTTAGAAAATTGAATAGATCATCCGGCATCTTACTCATGACCGTCAACTCATCTGGCACGTCATGCTCATCCCAATGAATAGAATTAACTAAAAGGACATTACCAAGCGTTCTTTCACACGTGTCAACTAGTTGAGTCAAAAAGCTCAGTTTTAACTACGTTGTAAAGCAGCTACGCGAATACCTTTGGCTTAGTTTAGTGGTATGATACGTGAAGTTATTTTTTTATGTACTGTTATCTTTCGAGAAGAAAAGTTGATTCAACCTAAGTTGTATCATGTAAACACAACGAAAAACACTAGTCAGCTAATTCACGGAAACCTTTTTCAAAACGTTTACTTAACTAACCGCCGAAAGAGGTGTTGAATATATGACATTAGCACGTATTGGAAGTTACCAACAATAAGGAGTTATTTTCTTTACAAATGGTGTTCCAATAATGAAATTAAATAACCACTAGAACTAATGAAAAGAGGGTTGTTTTCCGTTAGCTATATTTAAAACAATAACTATGCTTTCACACACATTTTGTTTTTAAATTTTAACTTTCCTCAAAACAAATATGTTTGACTCAAAAGTTCTAAAATTTGGTCCACAGTAGCCCGTCTTCACGGTACTTTATTTTTACACACGCTTTTATAGAGTAACACACGGTTTTTGTGCATTTCAAATTACCAAATGCATGAAAAACTTTTGTAAACAATACTTTTTTATACTATGTTTTTATATAAATTTTATAACGATTTATTTTAAAATATAGTATTTTGTTATAGCCTATTAAGTTTTACTTCCTCTAAAAACAGAAAAAAAGTTTCGTTTTCGCGACATTTTAATGAACATTTTTGATATTTTAACTTCCGTTATCTGGTCTCTAATGAAATAATTGATTTTCTTCGTAAAAAAAAATGTTCCTAAAGGAAGAAAACTGAAACAAAAACCCTATTGCACCTGCAGCATAACATAGTCAACCATTTAAGGTTTAATACATTTTTTTTTTCATTTTTGATTCAATTCCAAATAAAGAAAATTAACACATCTGGCATTAATTATACCTGGAACATAATATAGTCAACCATTTAAGGTATATTACATTTTATTTTTCATTTTTGATTCAATTCCAGATAAAGAAAATTAACACTTCTGGTCTGGCACAATTCCGGATAAAGACAAGAAATAAAAAGAAAAAGAAAATTCATTCATTTCCCATTTAGAAAACTTGAGGTGCTCTCGCTATAGACTCGGACGAAGTATTTGGCTGCTTTCCAACGGTTAATAATAACAGTTGCAGGCCAAATGTGAAATGTATCGGTACATTCATTCGCTAGGTAATTTTAGTAAAAATAATCGATACTTTTCAAAGCTTTGAAGTGTTTGCCTTCCGTAAAAATTCCCTAACGATGTGAGAGATGATGTTAAAAATCAATATCCGTTGCAGTTCCAGTTAACGCAAAGTCGACACATATATTTTATAAAAAAATATTCAGCTGATGCTGGAACGGCATTTTATATGGTTAAGAACTATTTCAATCGATATTTGATCCGTATCAACCAAATCTGGGCCTTTGAAATCTTTCTCTAAATATATCTCTAAGAATAAAATTTAAATGAAATATTACTTCTTTATAAACACACTTTAATTTAATAAAATCATTTGAACTAGAAACTTAAAAATCATTAAGTGAAAGTTCACAGTTCAAAAACTTTACATATACGATGCATCAATAACGTAGTTTGAAAATAGCTATCCAAATCAAATGAATGGTAATTGGTTAAATAATTAAGGCAATTTCATGCAATTCAAATCTAAGCAAAACAAAAAATACCAGATATGGTTCAAAATGAAGTAAAATTTTGAATATAAGTCAGGCTACATAATTATCTTAAAGTATTCTTCCGAAATTGCATTTCTTGACGTTAGCGTATTATTGTTCTTAGATAATAAAGTTAATTAAAAAAATCGTTTGGTATCCATGCTACTTATCAATACTACAAACGTGAAAAGCTGAAGTAAATCAAAATGGTAATTAAGTAGGAAAACAAGCCTTAATATTTTTTAACACCTGAACATCACTTACTACTTACATTTACTTGAACATTGCTTGAGAAAACGAAAGGAAAAAAAAAAGTAACAATTTTTAAACAAGCGAAGAGTTTTAGAAAATAAATGAGGCATTGAGAATTAAAGGTGTGCAAGTGACAAAATTGGAACTTTTGGCGGTAGATTGCAGACATGGTAGGAAAAATGTTTACCTGCGGAGACATGAGATTGTTATACAGTCGAGCCCGCTTAATAGCATATTCAGTATCCACGAAAAATTATTCTAATAGTCTATAATGAATATTCGATTAAACGGGATTAAAATAATAGACACCATCCGTTTGGTACACTGAATACAATGAACACGTATTACATTAGGCGGGATATTTTTTAACCGCTATTCTAATTAGCAGGCTTCTCTGCAGTAGTCTGTATGCTGCTGAGAAGCATCATTAAAATAAAAAATAAAAAAACATTCGATAAAACCTTCCAGGAGTTTGAACTTTGCCCGCATTTTGATTAAAACTTTAAAAACATTACTTTCTTCCCTTCGCTTCTTACTGTCTCAAATGTAAATACTAACCTGTTTTTGATTCGCATCTCCAATAAACTATAGGGGGCGCTGCAGCCATTGTCTAATGGCGGATGAAAAAGGTAAAACAAACAAATGCCGTAATTTATAACTTGCTTAATGCTTAGTGAATGACAGTAATTTTTCATCATGTTTGTGGGAAGCTTTCTTGTCTATTCTTCTGAAATTATATTACATGATAAACAGTCTGAAGCCTGTAATTTACCTCAAAGAAAACTCGTAGAATGGAAAGTTTTACATTTTTCTTTAGCATTGTTAATCACCGCAAGGTAGCGTATTCGAGCTCTGGAGATGCGAATAGAATCCATCAAATAAACAGACATTTATTTGGCAACAAGACAAAAAGCGCATGATAACACACCTGCAGTGTTTTATGTGTTTTTTTTTTTTTTCAAATTCAAACACAAAAATCGAACTCGCTCACATAATAATACATTGATATTATTTATATAATTATTTATCAGAAAGGCAATATTTAAGTTTATTTCGATGGCATGTATAGTTCAGAGCATTGATTAGATAAGTATACAAAACTAAAAAAACAGGAATGAGAAAAATAAAATAATAATATTAACAAAGATTAGCCTTTCGTTCAACTAAGAATGCTAAAGATATTCTCTAACCTGCAGCGCTATGTGAGGTATGTAAATATGATCCAAAATATAGTTTTTGGTTTTCTAAACGCTAACGCATACATACATACATACGTATATAAATCGTAAAAACATTACACCAAATTTAACCATGGTTGATACATAGGCTAAAATTTTATCACACAAAAGACACATAGTTAAACTTCTAATTAAATCTTTGTCATCAAATTAAATTATCACAAAAATCACTTTTATATTGTTTTATCTTCGGAAATGTTAATGATGTAGCAGATAGATGCGATAAAAACACTAAGTGTAAGTGTTTGATAGCATAAAAAGCCGAAGCAACTGACACTCAAAAAAAAAAAAAATAAATAAATAAAAATAATAATAATAATAATCCCCCCCTATCTTGAACGAATGGCCAGGTGTTTCAAAACAAAATGAAATTCCTATTATTTTGATGAGGACGATGTAAAATATTTTCTAATAAAACTTATGAACGCTCTTTGAACAAGTGGTATGTCATGTTTTGTGTGTGTGGGATGGGGGGGGGAGGAGGGGGTGAAGTTCTCTTTCATATCATCTCAATGATTACTTTATTCCATTTTCCGGATTCGTTCATTTAACTGTCATCAAATAACGACCAATTATATCCTGCTGCAGGAAATGTATTTTCTATACTGATAGAATAACTGGCAGGCAATGAGCACTCGATTAGCAATATAAGCACGTGTCATGTGTTTTTAAGTAGATCAAATATGTTATTTGCAGATTATTATTAGATGATGTGTTCTGCGGGAGGGCGGCCCTCTCTTAATGTATAAAAGTATTTTAAAATGGTAATGGTGACATAAAAAAAGATGAGGATGCTACATTGGTTGCTATTTTGTCTTATTAAGTCATACGTACATTTCGAAGTAAACCGGATTTTTTTTTTAAAGCAAAAAACTTCGCAATAATAAAGCACCCTAAGCTGGGTGGTAATAAAGTCGTTCAAACATTTTGGTGCTCAAACAATTTAGAAGACACGTGCGAGATTCACTCAAGTACAAAGACTAATTAAAAAAAATTCCTGAAAAAAGTAACGATTTGAATTTATCATTGGTTGTGGTAACGTAAAACTAGAAAATAATCCTTTTTAAATGTCAGATAACAAACCAAAAATGGGTGTGATCAACTGTACGCTAATAAGATCAAAGTAAAAAAAAATACAAATAAACATTTTTATATTATGTGAGATAACAATGTACATAATACATGTAGTTCGAACCAGTCCAGTTGACCAAACTTCCCATAATGGGGTAGCATAGAGAAAAAATTGAATTTTCGAGTTTATATACCTGTGCACATATATATATATACCTACGAACAGAGGTATCGAAAAATCTAATACAAAGGGATTTATTGGTGAATAGGGCTCGACCGATGGCAATTTTTGGCCGATGGGCCGATGCCGATTGTTGGCCGATTGTTCAAAGAGGGCCGATGGCCGATGGCCGATTGTTTTCCTCCAAATGGCCGATTGCCGATGGCCGATGGCCGATGCCGTTGGCCGATGGCAAAAAAAAAAGTCAAACAGAAATGTATTGATAAGATTGTCAGGGATTTAAAGGATCATTGCTTCATTTCACTTTACTTCCTTTCTACGAATAAGGAATTGTAATCACAAAAAAAAAAAAAAAAAAAATTAGATTTCGACCTAAATTTTTATTTTACGATCATCCAATTTATACTTTACAAGTTTTTTCGGCACATCTGTACATGCATATGCACCTAAGAACATATAGATGACCGAAATATCCGTTTTGAATGCCTCCTCAGTTAATTATCGCAATTTCTCTTGTGATGTCTTCATGAGCGTAAATTTGCGTCACTCAAAAACGTTATGAAATAGTACGTTGAAAACTCATACGTACGTAGTACAGACCCCGAAGAGGTTTTTTTGGGGGGAAAAGTAGGAAATGAGGAATCAAAAATTAAAAAAGTAGGAAAAGTAGGAAAAAAATCACTTAAAAAGGTAGTAAGAAATAGGAAGAGATAGGACTACACACACATCAAGAGGAAACAAATGTTGCGTAAATTTTATTTCTAATGTAAAATAAACTAACAGTATTTTTGATTTAAAACCGCCCCAAAAATAAAATAACAGTTCTTTTGAAGTATTCAAGGGATTTAATGAAATACCGAGTTGCAGAAACAAAACGAAAGAAAGAAGCTGACAATCATCAGTATTTAAAATAAACTAGTGGGAACAAAGATATTAATTACAAAAATATGAAAATAAAATTCAAACAAAGAAACACCCTTAAACAATACAGTAATAAAAATTTTAAGTGTGAAAGAGTAAAATGCAATGTAACGATCGCAAAAAAATAATAATAATAAAATAAAACTCATATTTTGGTGCAATAAAACCATTTTTGTTAAAGATTTGTTTTGTCAAAAACTAAAACATTCCTTCGAGAGCATCCATTAATCATTTGAAAATACCAACACTTTCAGCTCATGTTGTCATCAACTATGATACAAAAAGCAAAGCAAATATTAAATTAGTTTTAGTTAAAAATAATCAGCAGCTACCACCAACGCCTCGGAAGAGTTTCTGAATCTGCTTCATCACTTCCGAAGAAAAAATTCAAAAGTCCCTTTGATTTCCGAATTATGTCACCATTCAAAACGTCTTTAATCAATTTCTTACATTAATGCTCTAAATTCTTCCTAAACAATAGATAAAGCTAGTAAAATAATTCTCTAATTTTATGAATGGTGCTAGTTTTAAACAACTAAGAAGTACGTGAAATACACCGCCAGCTCAGTCATTTCCAGCCGAGGACTGCAGTTTCGTGCTTATTAGCACTCATCAGCCCGGCATAGGGAAGTGACTGAGCTGGAGATGGAAAACTTCTTAAGGAAGCCAAGAGTGCGAAACAAACTGGTAGCTAATATAGAATTAGCAGACCAGACGAGTGACCGAAGCAATGGTTCGGTTCAACTCGAAGATTGAACGCAAGGCAAGGTATATTCAGTAAGTTACCGCTCTATAGCCAGGGTGGTCATTCCAAGATCGTTAGCTTGCGAGATCGAGATTTTCGCTCAGGTGATCGATTGTGATGTAGAGATGTCGCAAAGTAGTATTCTAGTCTACTAGAACTTAGCTTGCGGCTTGGTTCGAGTAGATTAGAATACTACTTTGCAACATTTCTACGTCCCAACCGATCACGTGAGCGAAAATCTCGATCTCGCAAGCTGACGAGCTTGGAATGACCGCCCAGGGTTAAGACAGAAATACATGAAATACACCGCCAGCTTAGTCAAAACACGACGCTCAAAAACAAAACCCTCAGTCAGCACGAAACTGCAGTCCTCGGCTGGAATTGACTGGGGAGTTACAAAAATGCTTATGATAAATGTTTTACAACTTCTGTGATAGAGAAATAAGGCCCCCGAAAATGTATTTCGACGGGACCCAAACTTGTAATTCCGCCGAAGCGAGATAGAAAAGACTGCATTACTGTGATTCATATTACAAATATCAAAAAATTAAAAATTACCGTCGGTTCAACGGGAATCTAACAGAATGAAACAAAACCGGTTTCGCCATCTCTTATTTGTTTCCATGGTTTCCAATTCGGCAATATATCACCAAATGATCGTCAGTCTGAGACGCTATATTAGTTTTGCATTGAAATAAGTAATTAATAGCCACAAAAAAATGGGTAAACAGGCTTTTCAGAACACCCGATCGAAAACGAAAAGGGAAGTACACAACTGGAATGTACGCACACCCCACATGCGAAAAGTTATCCTTCTACAGCTTACCATTTTTGAGTTATGACTTATGGAGAGATACATACGTACATCCAGCTGCAAGAAACATCGCAATAATTAACTTGTTTGGTACCTGAATGCAGTATTAAAAACTCTTTCAGGGGTGACTACAATGGAAATTCATACTGAAATTTAATTAAACAATTTTATATGAAAACCATAACTCCCTTTACTTCCTATAAAAAAGTAAAACAGCAAAAGCCTTTTTTTTTTTTTTTCAAAAACATCGGCCAATTCCATCGGCTTTTCGATGTTTTTTAAGGCCGATGGGCCGATGTTAACTGCAAGTTAGCATCGGCCGCCGATGCCGATGCCGATGGCTAAATTGTTGAACCATCGGCGCGGATGCATCGGCCAAGCCGATGCATCGGTCGAGTCCTATTGGTGAATAAAGTTTTTATTTAGGATGCACAATCCCATTAGAAAATATTTCTAGAAAGCAGTTATTACTGTACTTCGTTCTAGGAAAAAAAGTGATAAAAGACATATAGCGTGTCCCCATTTAATCTGCAAAACCACGATTTGGGCAACCTTAGTCCTGGATGGCAAAAATGATTTAAGTAAGAAGCAGAGTAGAGAAATTTAAAATTTGAAACAAAAAAAAAAGTGAAAAGAAAAACGAAATCAAAACAAAGAACCCTGACTTTTTAGTGCCTCTTAGGTTCTTAAAATTATATTAAGGGAAGTATTACCTATTAAAAAGAAATAAAAAAAAGAGAAGCATTTGACCAACAATAGAAATTCTAACTAACCGAGTACGGCCAGTGTAGAAGATGAGACTGGTACATACCGTGCTTGCCGAAGACTAAGTCAAATTAAAAATCTATATATATATATATATATATATATATATATATATATATATATATATATATATATATATATATATATATATATATATATATATATATTGCTATTGAAAAATAAAGGCTGATGTTTTGCTATAATGCGTAAAAACTCACTACAAAGTATCGTACATTTGAAAATACACATTCTATGCGCACATCCACTATATCCCCTTCCCTCCCCTTGAAAAATACAATTTAAAACGAGTGTAAAATAATACAAGAAACAAATTGCCTTGTTTCATATCTCGGTAAATACTTGTATTACTAATATTTGTTTTTTGTTCGATTATCGCATAATTGCTGTTTTTTTTATCTACTTTTCTACCTCTCTTTAAAAAAAACAACAACATTTTAGAAACAACAGCTTCTTCTGCTCTTTTCATACATTATATATAATTGCAAAATATATAAATGAAGTTACACTTATTATAATTGGTACAATTCACATAATTATTAAACATTTGAAAAAAGGGCCTTCCTTCAACCACACTTTTTTAACGCCGTAATAACTTTTAAAGCTTTCTACTAAGTAAAGAATGTTGCTATCAAAGAAACCGAAATCCATCTAAATGATGTATGTGAGTTTTATGTTCCCAAACCTTTTCGTTCGTGAACATACAAAGATTTCGTGCTTTATCCAAACACCAAGAATAGCGGTTGAACATCAAATGCTCTGCACGAGTCATTAGCTTAAGGAAAAGGGAAACATCCCTCCCCCTTCAACTTCATCAAGAAGCCTAAGGAGTGATTGCACTAATGTTTTTCATCAATTAGCCCGGGAGAACAAATCAATACATCCTCTGTTCTGCTAATGTCAGCAGCCGGAAATTTGATCGGAATCGAAAGTATGTAACATATGACTCAAAAAACTGCTACATTGATTGAGAAAAACTAGGGGAAAAAATCCTCCAAAACAAGTTGCATTAAAAAAAATCGAGATTTCGTTTTTTATTGAAAGAAATCAGTTTTTGCCGTGATAAAGAAATTAAAAAGAAACTAGCTTCAAGGGAAGTTCCAATGCATAAAAAAAAATCCTTTGTTAAAAGAATGAAGAAATGCAAGAAAATACAATTATAAAATCATGAACTTAAATTTGCTGCTTCGGTACTCGACCTATTAGGAAATATATTTTAAAATTTGAACATACATATGATATGATTACAATTTTGAGCAGCAATAGTTGTCTCTTTGGGTGGGGAAAAGGAGCCTTAGACCGAACTAAAATGTACTAGTATTGAAAACTTTAAGGACGAGCACAGATATATGTTTCTTTAGTGTAAGTTTATTTTATAAATTTGTTAAATACAAATAATTTATGATATATATATATATATATATATATATATATATATATATATATATATATATAAATCAAAGTTTCTGGAATGTTATTTGGATTAACCTTCCTACATCTTCGGTTACTGCTTTACATTACTAAAGTTGTAAAAATGGTGCAAAATGGCGTTGGTATAGCTTCTGTTTCAACTTGCATTTTTTCCGTACTTCTTGCAGCCACGAATGACGTTTATACAATAAGTATATGACGCATATGCAGTATACTCCCGCTACTTTCGCTCACTAATAATCAAAAAGCTTACTAATTATCAAAAAGTTCGCAAAAAATGTGTCAAAAAAATTACATTTCTTATACATAACACACATTTTATGAAACAGTATATTTATGAACTATATATTTTAATAAAACAAGGAAGCACAAATTGTCTATTATTTTGAGAATCTAACAAATTTCTTTTTACTTTAAAAATTAGAACATTTTTATATATAAAAAAAAAATCAACACCATAAAGGTGTCAAGTTTTTTTCCGTATCCAGAATTTATGATTTTCCCCTCCTTTTTGAAGGTGCACTCATACAATGTATTTACTATTCTCAAAATAAATTCCAGAAGAATATTTCCGTTTCTCTCCTTTTAAATATTTCGAAAAAAAATTCTCGTTTTTTTTTTACTTCTTCGTCAACTTTTGACACATTTCAATAAAAAATTTCACTTTTAAAAACGATAGAAACATCGCTATTCTTTAGATGTTTTAATCACTTTTACAAAAACTATTTTTTTAATTAGCATACGAAAATCATTCAGTTGAATTAAGTCGGTCTTTAAAACAAAATAGTACTAATTCAACAATGCAACCTTCTCCATTATTTAGTTGGGTCAACAATAGCGTTTAGAGACAGCAGTGAAAACACACGCAAACACATAAAGAATGTATATACAGCCGTGGGCAGATAAAGGACAGTAATTGCAAAGTTTTCATACAAAGGACACTAAGGGGACAGGACAATGTGTTCCTCAGTAGGTCACTTAATCCCTTCTTCTTTTTAAATGAGGTGTGCTTTCTTCGGAGATAGATGAATTGCGGCATACTGGTGCATTTAACTCAGTATAATTTCATAATAAATGTGAAATAATAGCATTTAAGATTATGTATTAAAAATGTTTCATATACACTGTATAAAATTAAGAATTATTCGAACTGTTAAAAAATGAATGTTAAAATTTAATCAAAAACTTTGTTGTAATAAAGTATCATAAATGATTTTCCTTAATTACAATTTTGAATTTTTTCTGTTACATGGATTTTACGCATTCTTGTTCTTCATTTTTCTCTGTGATTGTCCCTTAAGTATAGGTGTCCCTTATTCTGTATATGTAATGCAACTGTAAAATTTTATGTATTTAAAAAAATAAGCCCAAACTTATCTCCACTTATGTAAAAAATAAAAAAATATCCCAAAATATACTAAAAATATGTGCGCGTAACTATTTTGCTATTTTAATGAGCATTTGCATCAGACTCGTTTGAGGTGTGATTTGTCATTCTTAGAAAACTCTTAAAGTTCATTAATTACACCATGCGTGAAAGGAGCACCATTGTTTTCTCAAAAAAAAAAAATCAATTTTACACGTTAATATCCGAACTATGTCCAACACGTCCAATTCATATTTTCAATCTTCAGGTTTTTAAAGCCTTGAAGGAAGGTTGTACATCCCCCCAGGAAGCAGCCCCACCCCCATTTACGATGAAAATGATTTTCAGGTGAAGGCTACAGTAGCACGCGACACGTCTGGCAGCTTTCCAAAAAGAAAAACTAGGGAAGAGGGGGAGGGGCGGCAGTGAATGCGCGGAAGGTATTAGCACTCTGATGTCACCGCGAAATTTTCGGAAGAAAAATCGATGCTGTTTAAGCTTTGAAAAAGTGCCCTACTCCTGCATAATGGTCGCAAACGCTAAGAGTGTCAACACTCCAGTTGACTAGTTTAAATATGATTCAATTATCTTAGTGAAAGCTTTATTTTGAGAAATTTTTCAAGCGATACATCAGCTTCCGGAAATGAAGAGATTTTAATAGCTTTAATAGGAGCTAAGTACTTAAAAGATATTCCCTCTTCTTTCCGCATCTGATGCTTTGGATAAATAAACCTGAAAAGTAATCAAGTTGATTTAGTTTTTGCTGCTTATTTCAAGTAAGCAAGAATTTAAATCTCACTCTAAATATTTAAAAAATGTAAAAACATATTTTTTTTTCTTTTTGAACAGTAAAAAAAATTAAGAAACATTTAAATGTACTCGCAAATACAAAAATATTGTATCCAAAAAATTGTATTTTTTGTCTAAGAAAATTACTGCAGAGAAAGGGAAGGGACACTAAGCATTGTTTACAACCAGGGCTTTGGAGTCGGAGTCAGAGTCGGACTGATTTTAGGGTAAAAGAGTCTGGGTCATTCGAAAACATGCCGACTCTGGGTTTGTTTTTTTCTTTAATTTTCATTGACTCTCCTTTCATTTTTTAGGAAACTGACTACCAATTAATTTGTTTACATGTATAAAAGCCTTCTAATAAGAAAATAACTGTTATTGTGGCCACCAGCTGGCTGGATTGTTTACCGAACTTTCTGTAACAGCTAGCTACGCCGTCTTCTTGTAGCTTATTTTTTAACTTGTTTTAACTAATAGCAACTGTCAGCAAACAGTTTTGTTGCCAAACATTTTTTAAGTAATCACTTTCAAATTAAGTAATAATTTATTTTTACCTCGGTCTCGAGTTATAAACTAGTAAAAGGATTGTATATATCGCTTGAGCAAGTCGCGAAACTTCTGAGAGTGCTTGGTAAATTCAAATAAGTATTGGTACGAAAGCGAATTTCCGAAAGATCCGATAAAATGTAAATGTTATTTTCATCTAAAGACTTTATCTACGAAAGCTTAGTTATCAGTAAAAATTACAATATAAAATCAGTACATGATTTATTGGTTACAACACTTAATAGTTCTAGTTAATCATAAAATTTTCATATTAAGGTTATTCTAAAGTTGCCAATAAAATTAAAATTAAAAATTGAGCCAAGAAATGTAGGTATAGGAAAAGCTATTTGAAGAAAGCTGTGTACTGCCGCATTCTGTGTAAAATTTGCTCCAGTCGTATATGTACCCGAACTCTCCTCGCAATACAGGGCAATATTTTCCTAGACATTTTTAAGATGTAATTTAAGATTTTATTATTGGGATATTTTTTCAGAAATAAAGTACATATTTCAACTTTTATAAACTCTGAAATGAAGTTGAGGTGTCACCTACCAGATGGGTGTAACCCGGGAGGAGGGCGCCCCCTCTCAAGAAAAATTTTTTGACTTTGCGAAAACTTGTTTCTTTTTTTTTTCTCAAATTACAGATTTCAAAAATTGAATACAGGGCTTGATCAACATCTATTTGTTAAACATTGAGGGAAGCAAATTAATCCTTTTCAATTTTTTCAAAAATGGGATTTATAAGTAATCTTACTTTAGAAATCGCAATTAGTAGATAATTTGATTTTCAAATTGAATTTCTAGCGTTGTCTGCATTTTTGGTTTCCAATAAAATACAACCCGTAAATTTCATAAAAAGGAATTATAATTTCAATCTCTGTTTAGGGGTCCCCCCCCCTTTCCCATGATGGGGGGATTTCAAGTAAATAAATAAAAAAGTAAAAAAAAACCGGAATCGGAGTCGGACGTTTCAAATCCAGGAGTCGGAGTCGGCCATTTTTCTTCCGACTCCGCAGCCTTGTTTACAACGACGGAAGGATAAATAATGGTACGATTTTAAGTGCGTTAGTCATTTTTTTCTGCTTATAGAGTAAAAATTATAATTCATAGCAAATGTTTTTCTGGGGAAAACTTTCAAACTTGAAAAATATGTGAACAACGCTAGGATTACAGAAGGGGTCATTTTGACACAAAGTAAACTTTTTTGCTAATTACTCCTTCATATTTTCATAAAAAGGTTAATCCTTTCGTGACTTCATCGTGCTGGGTAATAATAGAAAGTTTTCAAGAATATTGATTTTTTTTTAAACCCGAGCTAAATAATTATACATGAAATGGTGGGCATGTGTCATTTTGAACCTTTTGAGAAAAAAAAAAAGCAAATACAATTACTGATGCTAAATTAGAGCAAAACTCAAAAATGCCTCTTAGAATATAGCATTGGCACAACTTGTAGCATTTATAATGCTTTTTCACATAAAAGAGAGTATAAGTCGCTAGTTTTTAAAATGCAACTGAAACAGTGCTGAATGTTTAATGGTTATTTTAAGCTTTTTTTAAATGCTTCATTATACATCCTTAAAATATCTGATTAATTTAAATAGACTGCAGTTTTTCTATATGTTTATTTTTAACTAGTATTTACAAATAAACAGCATTATTTAAGAAACTATGCAGATTTCGGCTCAGGGGTCCAAATGACCCCTACCGTATTTCCATGCATACAAAGATAGTCGTAATTCTAGTGTTAAAATATTGTTCGCTTGGGCTTCAAAATCAGCCACGAATAATCGAAATAAGATGAGTTCCGTGAATTTGAACAGATTTAGTAATGATCACTTTGAATTTGTGCCTCACAATCATATCGGTTGAACAGCTTTTAACATACTGTTTAGCAGGATCTTTTATTTTTCGTTTCCGCAAAAATACAATCTTTTTCATGCCTTTTTATCAGATGTCTTAGAAATTCATTTCTTCAGATATTGCTCTTTTCCTTCCCACAGCAGTAATCGAATTAATTTCTATGATACCGTATAAAAAAAAAAGACCAATAAACAAAAACAAATAAAAACAGCATTAATAAAAGTTACTAAATAAGACTATAACATTAAACTAATAACTAAAATCAGAAATAGTATTCTAGTCCAGTCTCCATTTAAAACTGCTAGTTATATTTTACCGTTGAATTGAACGAGATAAGACTTCATGACAAGAAAATATGATTAGTTGCTGGAAATCCATCGATAAAGATCCTGTTATCGTATTCGACATATGCAATATATCACTTAAGTAGAGCTGACATGCCTTTCGGCAATAAGAAAAAAACACGATACAGTGACTTAAAATATGAGGATTTTATCGCTACGTGAGAAATGAGCCTTTGTCTAGATGTTGAAACTTTTTTTTTACATTGTTTTAGAAGAAAAATGTCGAATATGATTTTTTTCTTTTCTTTTCACGAAACTTCCATTTAGTGATTTTCAACAATAATTATGAAGTTTTAGGCTCCAGTTTTGTGACTAGAATAATTAAGCAATGAGTTTACTTCTCAAGAAAGTTTACTTCTTTCTCTTCATAATTGTTTACCGTAGTCTAATAGCGCCATTGGTTTTTTGTCGTAGCTGAAAATTACTTAACGAAGCATGCATTCAATTTCCATAGTATAAAAACAGGAATACAAGGATATAGTATGTATCTACTATATATATTGCCGTTTTAACGTAAGTACACAACACACTAGAATCTTGCTGTTAAATCTAAACACATATTAGTGTATTTCTGTACGAGTTTTTTCTACGATATTTTTTCTTTCTAACACTGCGTATTATAAAGTAATTCAGGTATACTAATGTTTTAGAAACAAACATATCACAGTTATAATATTGATATCTTTACTAATAATAAAGCTGAAAGGCTCTCTGTCTGTCAGGATCTCTGTCTGATCTCTGTCTGTCTGTCAGGATCTCTGTGACGCGCATAGCGCCTAGCGCCGATTTTCATGAAATTTGGCACAGAATTAGTTTGTAGCATAGGGGTGTGTACATGGAAGCGATTTTTCGAAAATTCGATTTGGTTCTTTTTCTATTCCAATTTTAAGAACAAAATTATCATAAGATGGACGAGTAAATTACGAAATTATCATAAAGTGGAACCGTAACATGGGCACAAGCCAATTGACGAAATACGAAATTATCATAACGTGGAACCGTTACACTACCACCATACATTATTTGTAAATATACAGGCGAATCAAAAGATCTTTTAATTTTTCTATTACGGGCAAAGTTGTGTGGGTACCATTAGTTTTAAAAATAAAATGATAACATAAATATAATACGGAAATTTAAAAAATAAAACATAATGATACAGATTTAATACTGGATTTTTAAAAATAAAACATGATACAGATTTCGTATACAAGGTGTCCCACGTATGACACGGTTAATTCGTACCTTGAAGTATTAAAACCATTGTATGAGAGACTTTCCATAAATGTTTTTTCTTTTTGAACTAACTAATGTGCAAAACATAAATTAGGTCAACATGTATGTACTGTGTTATATCAAAACCGTGTTATACGGGATTTTTAAACAATGTAAATCAAGCAATGTGTACTGTGTAGAATCAAAAACAAGTCCTAACATACAAATTTTATAATCGCTGAAATTTTGGTTCATTAAAACAAACAAACGAAAAGTGGAACCAAAACAGATAACAGTCCAACTGATCCAAAATTAGATTTGCTTTGAACGATACAACTTAGTTTTTTCACGCATCTCAAATTAAAAAACTATAATAAACAACAAAAAAACTTTCTCTCTTAAGAATAGAACGAATATTATCAGAAAGAAAATCTGAGCTTTTCTGTAGCATTAAAGTTTCTCTGAGCAACAACATCAAAACAAAATACAAAAAAAAAAAATACAAGGAATTTTTTTTTTTTTAATTTCATATTTTGTTTCGGCTACATGTTTTTAAAAAAATGTTTGCCAAATTTAACTGATGTTCAATCCTAATGGGATTATTTTATAATGTATTGAAGACAAAATAATTTCCATCTTTTTGCTTTTAGAACAGTCATGAGAAAAATAAAATATTTAAAGGTTAAAAGTTAGAGTTGTGCGGGTAAAAAAAACTTTCCAGCTCGAAAGAGACAAAATTTTCCATATCAATACTTTAAAAACAAAGTAAAAATAGTTTTAGAGTTAATATAACCCATTTTTAACAGTATAGAACAGAAATAAAGTTCAATTTTGTAAAGTTTATTTTATATCAAAACCGTGTAGCACTAAATTCAAGTTTTGTACCGTGTAATATCGTGTCTGTGTTAGAATGGTCGCAAATTTCGTAACGTGTAATATTAAAACCGTGTTGTGGAAGTACCGTGTTATACGAGCTATATACGTCTGTTATACGCCAGTACTATTGATTTCTGTGCGCGTCAGTCTCTGTGTCTGTAACTCCATCTCCTCCGGACTGGCAATGTCTACCAGGTCATTACTGATACCGTTGGATGCAGAACGTCCAGGGAAAGCTATTCCAATCTGTCTCATATATCCAAACCTCAAAGGGAGCCGGGCATTCAGTCCCGAGGATATCCAGACCCACAGAAAAGCATTTAAATCATCAATTGTCGACCTCCGAAGGCGGCATCGAACTACCACACGTGGAGAAAAGGGGTTAATGAACGCACCGAGCAGGGGATGAAGCCCCCTACTTTTAAAAATAAAGCATGATCAATTAATTAATTGTTACAGTAAAAGAAATATAAGATGAGCATTAAAATACAAATACTGGAAATACTGTTTATTTGTTTTTAAAACATAAAAGTCAAGAGAAAAATTACAGTAAACAATACTGCTATAATAAAACTGGATAATCTTTAAATTTTTGGGACACATTTCAACAAAATTTGAATAAAAGCCTGTAAACATTGTTTAGTAATAAAAGGGGTTTTAAAATAGTATTCCTTTTTGTAAGTCAAACAAAAAATACAGCAAACAATACTGTTATAATAAAACTAAATCATTTATAAGTTTTGAGGCAAAATTTTAACAAAATTTTAATAAATGCCTGTAAACATTGTTTAGAAATAAAATGGTTTCCAAAATAGTATTCCTTTCCGTAATTTCCTTTTTTTATCACTCGAGGCATTTATAATTAAATAAATTACTCCCCCGTATGGTTTGAAAAATAATTTACACTCTGCCACATGCACTTCATTTGCCATTTTTTACTATAAACTCCCTTTTTTTATGAACGAGTCAAAATCAATTTATTTTTTGTAGTTATCAAGTGCACGCGGAAAAATTTGATTTATTAAGAGCAGAACGATGCATAGCTCGGTGTTTTTTCGTTTCTGACGTCCACATTTTTACTTTCATTAATTTCCTCCGTTTCTTAGCAGAGCATAAAATGCATAAAAACCAATTCAATGCAAAAAATAAAAAGAATAAGGGCACATAAAAAGTAAAACGCATTTTTTTCTTATTTAATTGGGCATATTTTATAGAAAAATAAAAGAAAATGGTTTCGCTGGCAGTGCATAAATTCAAGCAAATAAATAGGTAATTAAAATTAAAACACACTCTTAAAGATTCCAGTGTATAATAAATTTTTGAGATGCTGCTTTAGACAGTTTAACATTCAAGCTCTGGATCTAAACGCATGCCATACCCAATCAAGCATACAAATTTTGATTTACATAATTTCTGATTGCCTGACCTTGGCTGTAATAAAATGTACTTTTGCAAGAAAAAGAGAAAAAAATGAATGAAAAAACAGGATGTTTAATAGCTTTTTAATCCCTTCGAACTTTATTTATTTACAGATTACTCGTTCTTTACTATCGGAAAAATGACCATGACACTTAAAATAATGCAATGCGTATGTTACACATTACATTATTTTTTTCAAAAATAAAATTTTTGGCATTTACCTTTTGATATATCTTCATAAGTCTTTCAAAATCAGAATAACTAATTGAAGTAAATTAATTTATTTAAACGTTTCGTAAGCACAAAAAATCAAATTATTATTCAAGCACTTAATTTTACAATAGTTTATGTTTATGCAAACTATATCTGACTTTGTTTTTAAATAATTTATTTCAGACTCTCTTAGAATTTTTAAGCCAGTTGATGAGTCCAGCAAATATTTAATACAAGAGATAAATCTATAATATAACTCTCATTTTAAGAAGAGTTTAAGAACAATTTAATACAGTTTAAGAAAGTTTTCAACAGGTGTTGTCAATGATATAAATACTTTCCGGGCTTGCAGGCTGTAGTCGATACACATCCATGTTGTTTACCGTGTTGTGTACGATACACATCACTGTTGTACAACTTTTCTACGTGCCCTGAAATTTTTATTCTTCATTAGTATAATACTGCTAAAGGTTGAAAGGAAAGCACGCATTCTATACAGTGCGTAAAACTAGCCACAAAAATATCTAATGATTTATATTTTACACATTTCCAAGGAAGTGTACAGAATGTCAAATGAAAAAACGGCAGATTAAGAAATACATTTCTGAGTCTTAAATTGTCTAAAATTTAGCATTGTATCACTCTTAAATTGAAAAGTTGTTCAAGTCTATCATGTTGCAAAAAATAGATTAATTTTAATTTACATTTTATATATGAACATTTTGCTTCCCTTTCTTAGAGTGATATACATATTGTTGTGCATTGAATTTATTTTTCGTTATGTATATAAATCAGCTTATTTTGATGAAACTAATATTTTAATTTCAAAACAACATTTGTAATTTCGGGGACTATTTGTCTTTTATAAAAAGTCCCAATTATATATAAGAGAGCGATAAATCATTATCAGAACATTTTCCCCATACATAAGGAAGTACGCAATTTTCGATTCCACCCTCCACCCCAATGTAAGGGTACGTAAGATTTTTTAAACCTTCCTCTCTATTCTTACGTAAGATTCCATTTCGTTTTTAAAAATAGTAAAATAACGAATTTTACATCACAGGAATTGTTATTAAATTCACTATTATTAAATTATTCTTAAAAACATTTTTGCGTAAAGAAATATTTGCTGAAATGCTGGAATGATTTTGTGACATTTTTTTTTTTTGTACATAACGCAACATTATTTAAAAATAAAACATGCCATACATAGTGCGATTCTTTCGTCATATTTTGCACTTTTTATTCTTTAAAAAACAAGTAAAAAACAGCTCACCCTAATCCTTTTTTTGCTAGACGCAAACAAAATATTATCTCTGCCAAACCAATTAACAGCGCAATTTCTAGTTTAAAATACCGACAAGGAAAATATTACGCAAGAATAGGTTTGACTCCCTCCTCCACCAAAGTAAAGGTATGTAGAGATTTTTTTTTAACCCCTCTCCCCCCTCGGGACCATTAGGAAATTAATGAATGGTCTCTAACATACAACGTATTTTTGCATCCATATTTTTGCATCTATATTTAAATTGATTTAAAACTCGTGCTTGGTATTCTTGTCATTTTTGAGACGAATCATTATTTTATGAGCGAGTACTCATAAAAGAAAGGAGAAACTCGTATCAATGATTTATGACAAGTGGCGCGAAAGAGGGCATTTCGTTATAAAATACGGAGAAAAGGAGGTGCGGAAGTCATTTATCAACGCGGAATTGAAGTTGATATTCCGACTTTCAGTAAAACGGTTTGTTACAGTCTTGAAGGAAAATACAAAAAATATGCATTGTATCATTATTTTATTTTTATCGCTATTACTACAGTCGTATCCGTTTAAAGCGGAGGCTTATGAACCAAATTAGAAACTCGACGCAACCATCATTTTGTGTACACACAGCTAAAATATAAAAATGAATTAAAACTATTTGGTTATAGCAATAAATAGCGACTAACAGCTTCAAAATAAACGAGTGCGACTAAACTGCAGTCGAGCCGCTTATTAGAATATTGGTTGAAAGAATATTTCGCTTAATATAATACATTTTCAAGGTACCAAACCAATGTAATGTGTTATTCTGATCCCGGTTAATAGAATATCCTGCTTATTAGAATATTTTATCGTGGCAAAATTTCTATTCCATTAATCGGGTTCGACGGTACTGGATTTCCACAATGCGCGTTCCACCACATGCCACACCACGTGAGAATTATCTAACACGTTTAATGGGATACGTTAATAATTTGAAGTTTAGTGGAACTGCAAATTATGGGCGACTGCATCGTTCTCTACTAACAATTATAAAGTCAGAAATGCTGGTCGTTTCGACGCACGTAAATTAGGTTGCTTTCCATTTTTCCAGAATATTTCATTCTGAAAGAACTTGATCGAACCCATGGGGTGAGTTACTTTTTGACTCATTTTCTCTCTAAAAAAATAATCTTAAAAGACGCTTACTTGCTGTTTTCATTTTCGCTGCTGACGTCACAAGTGAACGCGTCGCTAGAGTTATTTAAAAAAATTTCGGTACATTGTCAAACGAATATTGTTTTTAACTAACAAGTCTTATTCCGCGAATAATTGATCAAAGTGGAAAAATCACCAAAAGGAGGTATCTTGCCTGAAAAGACAACCACGTGCTCATATTCAAGATGGCTGTGCTTACTTGTAATGTCACACGATGAAACATTTTTTTTCAGGCATCTGTCATTAAAATAAAAATAAATAAAATAAAAATTAAATATCAGGAAAATAGAAGTAATTTCTGTATCCATGTTTGTTTTTGCCCTTTCTATCTATTTCAGTTCTTTTAATAGTACTACTTTTGACTAAAGGAAGCACCCCCATTTTCATCTCGTTTAATTATATACGTATGCAGCTTCAATATGCCTCCTTAAAATATACTGCATTCGTAAAATATACCTGGCCATTTTACCACGTTTCGGTGTTTATTTGTGGAATAATCGTTTCTTACTGAGAGTGTGAATTATCCTTCCGAGAAATCAGTCCTCATGACAAGCTGGCCCCGTCACAACCATGCGAGTACAGAATCGATGTACACAGGAGCGAACGATTGACTGACAGAACCTATTGCAACATCTCGATGCACCACGTTACGGAAAGACATACACATTGTGTCCATCGCATTGTTAAGTTCTAGACCTGCAAATATATTTCGACGTCATGAGCAATTAGATCAACAAGATCATGAAAAATTCGACGTCGTTTAAAGTACAACGGAGTGCAGTAAAACCTAAGGCGTCTCGCTATGAGGTAGATCAAATCCAATAGGTATCCATTACTTTGTTTGTACTTGACCTTAATCCATTGGTGTTTGCGATTGCAATGATACACTAGAAATAAAATCTTGAATGACATTAAATTGTGTTTTCGCATGAATCTTTCTTCTGCGTGCAATATCACATTAAACAGATTAAACTTTGGATACACCGTTGAAAGCGGCTGCTCAACTGTTGTTTTATAAACCATCATGCTCCTCCTACATATGGTGTCATGTTTTGAGGTGGTATTGGATTCCACTTATGCACTCTCTTAGCTCGTATTACCGGCACCATAACCAGATAAAGTTGAAATTCCGAGGTTTTGCAAATTGATCTCGTTTTTCACTTTAAAGGTGAGCTCTTGTGGCCCGGTTTACGCAGGACAATACGCGATCACCCATTGCACGCGTTGTTTCAGCTTTCTTCATAGCCCACCATATCACATTGTTACATTCAATAATAAATAAATAAACATAATTAAAATTTACGTCTGACAAGAAACTAGGCAAATAGACTAAACTTAAGATTCTGTCTATGTTGCAGCAGAAATGACATCGCAACAGCATAAATATTTAAGCTCAATTATTCTAAATTTCATTTTCAAATAATTTAAATATCATTTCTTTGTACAAATGTTTTACAAATATATAGTAGATCGCCTAGAGCAGGTATTTTCAGAAAATTTACCCGTAGCCAAATATCATTACGTGCCAGCGTTAGAAAGGTATCAGTAATTAAATAAATAAAACTTAACGAAATGAACGCATTAATTTAAAAAATGCATTAACATATAAAACCAATGAAACATTTTATACTATAACTGGTACATTAATTTTGTGATTACTTTCAATAATTTCCGCGATTACTTTTCAAAGAGCCATTTACTTGCGTAAAATAAAAACAAAAAAAATTTATATTCATAGTTAGACATATTTTACTAATTAATTTTAGAGATCATGTAATTAAGATATACAACAGTTCTTTAGTACTTAGTCAAGGTTTTTTTTTATGTAAGAAAAATATTTACCGGTCCTCCGTTTTTTCCCACGAAATGTTATGTGTCCGCGGGTTAAAGCAGGTTAAGAAACAAGAGTCTAGAGAACAATATAATTGCAAAAATGGGGGAAAAGATAGCTCATTTCGCCTTGCAGGCTCTGAAAAACGTCTTTACAATTTATCGTTTACTTTATTTTCGTTTACCAAATTCTACTTAACACCAGTCGGAGAAATGTCACTTTTACGCACATATGTTTACATTTCTTCGTAACCTGTACCTCTGTTCTAAATGCAAAAATGTTATACGACTGTTTCTTTTTATTATAGCAGGGGTTGACTACTTTATTGCTGAAGCCAATGCTGATGAATAAAAAGAAAACTTCCAGCCATTTCACGAAACTTGCAAAGCAAATGGGAGACGGAACAGCATTTATTGCCTTCGGGTTGCAGTCAGTAATATCTTGCCTTCAATTTCCGCTGTGCAGGAAATGTCGAGACAACAAAAGTTGTTGCCATTTTGGATCACGTGACGAGAGAAACTAACAGTTTCTTCTCTCGTAAAAAATGCTCAAATTGAGTATTCCTGACATCTTACCAAAAAGGAAATTTGTTTATGAAATAAAAACGAGAAATATTGCAAATAGAAGAAAAGTAATGGAAAAACACATGTTTTGATTATTTAAAAATATGGTAGAGCTACAAATCAAGTAAATAGCTTTTCTTATTGCTTAGTTTTTATTGATTTTTTAAAAATGAAAGATGAAAATGTAATATTAATAGCGGTTAGAATGATTATTAACAATTAACAATTATTTTGCTTTTAAATATATTTATAGGTAGCTTTTATAGAAAAATATTTTTAATGCCGTTGAATAAAGAATGCATTAACTTTTTACTGCAATGTAAAAAAGTTTAAAATGCAAAATTTAAAATTCAAAAACATCTAACCAATATGTTTACAATCAAGAAATACAGTTACTATTATTTTTCGGTTTTTGA
This sequence comes from Uloborus diversus, assembly GCF_026930045.1. Classification (NCBI taxonomy): domain Eukaryota; kingdom Metazoa; phylum Arthropoda; class Arachnida; order Araneae; family Uloboridae; genus Uloborus; species Uloborus diversus. The sequence continues at coordinate 89,570,909 of NC_072735.1, forward strand.
AAAAGGTAAAATAAAAGTTTTGAATATATTGCAGAAGTTTCCTTACCTTTTTACTAATATTTATAATGTAATAAAAGCAAACATAAATTAACGAGGAATTATCATAATAAGCATGACGTGGGCAGATAAACAACAGTAGGCTACATAAATGAGTTTTCGAGACATTTGAAGAAACGAGTTTTGAATTCAATACTAAAATCAAAAAAATAATGTAATAAGTCATTTCCAAAATTTTAAAAGTACTTTTTTCTGAAAGAGCATGCTTAAAAACATAGGACCATTTTTTAAATAATCTGTTTTAAGTTTAATAGTTAAAAAAAAACTGAAATAGGTGCGCTTCCATTGTTTACACTTTTGCCGATGACATCACAAATGATGAAATGCCATTCAGTGTTGCCATTCACAGAGCAAAATATACAATTCCCATCTTTAATCACGCGTACTGGCAACGATATGGTTGATAGCAAGCATAGAGCGCAATTTTAATTTGCTTCTTGATTATCGTATCGTGGAAATGTGGAGAAAGATGCTCCAAAGAGCATCATTTGTGACGTCATCAAGACCACGCCTTGTTTGAAAAATCGGTCATTTAAAAGCATTAATAAAAAATAACTGTTGGAAAAATGAAAGTATTCTCTGGGTCCATGGTTATTTTATTTATTTATTTTATTTTATTTTTTTTTTTTTGCTTATTCTATGAATTTCAACGACTAAAAGTACTACTTTTGAATGAAGGAAAACAACCCCATTAGACGTTTTTTTGGGCTTATTTTTCAGAGGAAATCAAATAAGAAAGCGTGTAGAATAAAGCTACCGTACTATACAGGACAAAATGCAAAATGTAAAATTTGCAGTAACTGCCTTTACCTGACCACGGCAAAAGCAAAGCTTGACGGCGAAAAAAAGCAAAAAAGAATTGTTGATTTTATAAAATTCAATTGTTTGGCACTTTTAATGCATTTTAGCGCAGAAATAGAGTTTTGCCCACATTGTCTGAGTAATCAATCATCATGGATGTTCAGCATAATATTTTTCAAAGAGTTTGAGTTATTGAGAGCAATCTCACTCTCAGCATGCATTGAAACAATCCCAATTTACAGAAGCTCATTCAATGTAACTTATAGCTCAGAGCATGGATAAGAGGTCATGTTTTTCCTTGGCACCTTGAAACTAAAAAGCTTAAAGTATTAAAAACTGGCAAATTAGAGCGACATTAAATAAATAAATACACACACACACACACACACACACACACACACACACACACACACACACACATATATATATATATATATATATATATATATATATATATATATATATATATATATATATATATATTGGTACAAAGGCAATTATTACGGGAAGGCCAAAAATGATGACAACCTTTTTTTTTGAGCAAAAATGTATCAGTTAAAAGATTTTTCAGTAAAAATCTGTCAACTGATACTTTAATCCGAGATGAGTCGTTATTGACAAAGCTATGTAACAAACATAAAATTGATTTTTAAAATTCATGACATAGAGATCGTTTTTTGAAAAGGAAATTATTTCTTGCCTCTTATACGGGGAAAGGTGAGGATTTAATTTAAGATAATATGAAACAAATATTTGCAGCAATAAAGCAGCATTTAGCCCACAGAAAAAATATTTTCGCAACTCCTAATAAAAAAAAGCATAGCTAAAGAGCTGAGAAATATGTTTTTCTCTAACTAGTACATTCAGATGTGACACAAAAGCACTATCGAGGGCTTGACTGGAACACTGTTTTCAATAATTTGTAAATTACAAAATTCATTATTTGCAATTTACACATGTCATTTTACTTAAGTATATTGAAATTGAGTCAGTTATATGGAACACTGTATAAATACGTTCTGTTAAGCATTATTTAAAATGCGTTTGACTTACTTTGAACTGATGAAACTTTATTATACCATAAACAAATATTAGTTTCGCAGGTTCATAAAAAATAAACGCTTGATCTTAATCGGATGAAACTTGGTTTGTTCAGGATGTAACTATGACTGTAACTATGGTCCCTCGCACTTGTTTGCTTACAATTAAAGGAGCTATAACCTATGGCCTAAAAATTTAAATACGATATTCTTCGTCTTGCGACGCATCGTCATATTCCCAGGTTCCCTAATTTCTAATATTAATTTTTTCTGTCTTTTTTTTTAAATTAGAAAAACGGATACTATATTTTTTTTTTGTGAATGTTAGTGGTTTGTCCAAAAACATAGACGGAAGAGAAGACGTCAATGAATGTGGTGTCCATTGTCTCCTCAACGTCAGAAAAAAATGACCATAGTTAATACTCTTTTGGATTCTGATCGCTGAATGATTGTAACATCGATGAAGGCGGTGCTTAAAAAATTAAATTCGCTTCAAATCAACAGGGAAAAACTCTAAATTCATTTCCACACATTTTCCCACGAGGCTTATTTCCTGCGAAAATGCAGGACAACAATACTGTCCGAATCACTTTATTTCTATTATATTTCCCCACCTGTTATCTTATACTTTTTTCTTTAAAATCCAATTTAAAATACATCATTCTGACGATTTGGAAAACTTACATTAAAGCATAAGGCGCTTTCTGAACAATATTCAAGACAAAGATAAGGTGAGAAATAGTTGTTGGCGGCGAAGTGTTAATCCAATTCCAAGAGGGCTGCTACGAAGAATATTTTAAATTTGACCACCTCAGAGTCCCTCGCACCAATCAATTGCAAGGTTTATCGGTTTTAAATGCTCAAATAAATCTGAGCAAGTGTATCCTTGAAGAAATGTATTTAAATATTAAAAACACGCACAATAATTATCTCTTACAATTTTGACTGCCATGAAGAATAATAAGTGTTTGTTAAGTTATCTTAAAATAAACTAATTGTATTTGATCACTAACTGTGTCACCCGGCTCTGCATGGTCTACCTCAAAAATAAAAGTTAAGTAAAGTGATGCGTGTTGTCCAATTAGGCTTAAATAATAGAAAGAAATGGTGTAAAAATTATCTAAAAATAATTATTCTTAAATTTCGTTAACGGCAAATCTAAAAGCCCGGAATAAAATAAAGAAAAAAAGGCCAACAAATAATAAAAAGGGAAACATTTACCTCAAAGAAAAATCAAGAATTTTATTCGTTAACAGTCGAGAAAAAAAAAAACTATCAACAGAACTTTCTTCTGAATGGTTTTATTCATGTTATTTTAAGCTCAGCTCGTTGGTAAGCGATAGATTTCAGATTTTAAACTTCATATTCCATTAGGCTTAAAAATGCTTACAACTTTTTTTCCCGGTGGTTCAACAGCCTTAGTTTTTTTTTTTAATGGGCCTTTCGAATGGGACCTAAATCAAGAAAATCGGATATTTATTTCGGGTAGAAAAAGTTATTTAATTACATTTTCGAGTTTTTAAATTAAAATTCGATCGGTTCGGTACTTTTTTCGGCGTTCGAACCCTCTCCCCACCCCACCCCTACGTTCCTTCTCGGGTGCTGAAGTACCTGGGTCAAGATTTGACGCAAACTGTGGATTTATATCGGGAATATACACACTAAATGTACATACTTATGCACATATATACACATATATTCTGTTTTACTTATATAGATTATCGTTACTTTCTGGACGTACCCTTTCGCTTATAATATTTACGCTCAAACAATAACTTTCATACACATTTTGGCATTAGGCGCCTTTAAAAAATATTTAAAAAATAGGGGGGGGGGGTACGATTTTTATCTCTTTCATACTGACGTACAGAAACCATGATATCTGCATTTAATGATTAAATTATAAAACGTTAAAACGGTTTTACAATAGCTTTACTTCGAAAAAATTTCAGTATTACAAATAATTTCATAACTGTCCTTTTCCCACGACTTAGTAGGTTTACAGTAACAAGGAATGCCTAAAACTAGTTTCGAAACAGTAAAGTTTATTTAAGACCAGCTTTGCTATTGTTTTATACTGACATAAGTCTAAAATTTTGTATTGCTTCATATTTCGCAATATCCTCTTATTTTATTTCACTGACTGCAACAACATGGCACAATTTTCAAAGTCTCCATTTCTTTATGTCTGTTGACAATCGGAAAGAATTGTCAACTGGAATTTTTTGAGATACGCCTAGAGAAGATTACGATTCAAGACGTTATTTGACATCTGAGGAGCAATAAAAGGCTCCGTATTCGTTCTTCTATAAAAGATATTTTTCCTAGATGTGGAATTTTACTGTTGGATGTTTCAGGCATATGCAGGCAAAATCTTTTCACAAACTTCCCAAGACCGGATTTTTTTTTCGTATTACATCCAACAAATAGCTATCTCTTGCATTTTTGAGCTCTCGCAGCTGTGGATCTTCAATGTAGACTTATATTAGTACGAATGGAAGTCAATTTTCTGTTAAATATTCAATCACGAAGAAGTGATGTAAAGCTTGAGATATTAAATAAAATGTCTAAAAATACGTGTAGCCTATTAATTGATAAGAGGATGGGTCAGTGAAGTTGTAAAATGTCAAAAGCTCATTTTAAGCTCTAATTAATCAATGAGGAAGAAGCTGAATATTTTTTTATCCTCTGGCAACAGTCTATAAATGAATGATATTGGGTAACTAAAACTTCATATCTCATTTTAAAAATTGTATAATACGAAAGTTTTAACAATCAACGAAATTATACTAGAAGAATAAGTAGCAAAAATATTAACAGAGTTGCAAAAATAAGATCAATAGCTCAAATACAAATCCTTAAAGGGTTTTTGTATCATAAAACTAGAATACTATTAAAATATTTGACTTTTTCAAATATATGATGCATATTTGCCATAATTAAGATCAATCAGCAACATGATGTTCGAAATTTTTGAGTTTAATGAAAAAAAAAATTACTTAAACTCCAAAACAGTTAAGTTTCATTACATAAAAATAATTCTTAAAAAATGCGGGAAATAGAAATTAACATATTTTTAGCGCGTTGAAAATCTTATTCTTGAACATATTGATTGTTCCTAAATTGTGAAAAAAAGAAACAATATATTTTCCACTTTAATGTAAATTCGCACCATTATGAATAAAATTAACGCTTATTTTGCTTTCTAAAATACTTTAATGAAGCAGAAGCAGAAAAAAAAATCCATCTGTACTAAAGTCATTTCTTTTCTAAACTAAAGACGTGACTGTAAGGGGTGTTCAAATGAAACCGTGCTAAACGATACCGTGGGTCTAAATGAAGGCTTTATTCAAAACATGTACCAATAGGCCTGATCACCTCGATCCCACTAATAAAGTACCCATAAGGTACATCTTGTTTTCAGAATTTCTGTTCTCTATGACGAGAACAATGCCTTTACAGTGTCCCTGATTTTGGCGTACGAGTTGAATCCTTTCCCTTTCATATACGTTTTAAAAGGATCAAACACATGGAAATTGCAGGGAAACATGTCCGTTAAGGCTGTAGGGTACGGTGGTCACGAAAAATCGATTTTCGAATTTCTTCCGCGGCAACCCCCTAAAATGTGCCAATGGATTAGAAAACATGATTAGCAAAGTTTCAGCTTAATCCGATAATATTAACACGTGCCGCAAAGAGGATAAAGTTGCGAAAAACAGCGATTTTTAGCAAAAAATCGTTTTTCCCCTTTAAAACCAAAACGTTTCATCCTAGAAACTTCGTTCTGGTCTAATTTTATAGATAATTTTATCCTCGTGATGAAATGTTTTATCCACTTTTTTAAAAAAAAGTTACAGAATGGTTCTTGGCATTATTCAGGTCAAGTCATGGAAGATATCATTAATAAGGAATTTTCATGCAAAGACCAAAAAGCATTACAATATTCAATTACATTTATTTGCTCTTTGTTAATTTTAATTTAGCCATTAAAAAGGCTTCATTTGGAGGTATTTTAAAAATTTAATGCAACAAATTGCTAATTTAAAATAAAGGAATTAAGCTGTTTAGAAGAGAAAACGAAAAAAAAGAAAAAAAAATCTAATGCATTTTATTACTTTCACTGTTAAATGATATACACTGAAAAGACATACATCATTGTGTTATTACTTTTCATTGACAAATTAAAGTGGTAATGGCTTCGATATGGTAGATTTTGATGAATGTGGAAAAATGTGCCTGCATTCAGACATAACTTGTAACAGAAACAAGTTAGTTAGAAATTAGTTTTACACCTCTTTCAGCTGTGACACTGACAACCCTTAAACTGTTTACTGTCTTTTTAGTTTTCATATAATATTAGTTTTTACACTATTCATCAAAATCAGTATTTAAAAACTTTGCATCGATTTCGAATCTCTTTAAAAAAAATTGAATCTCTAAATAGTTGGAAAAGAAATGAAAAAATCTACTTCTTTGTCCAATAAACTAAGCTTCCTTCAGATTGAGCTGTGCTTTTGTATCAATATCATCACAATCATTTTCATTATGTAGTACTTCAGATTTTAATTTTGCAACCTCCTTTGTTTTCATTTTTTTTAAGTATCATCAAAAGAGGGAAATGCAACCTTCTCTGAGTTCAGGAACACAGATGGCTAATTATTTTATGTAGTTCTGTTCCTACATCATCTTTATAAATACTCTAGTATTGAACGAAGGATTTTACTAACTGTAGATATTGGTTGGGGGCCAAAACTGAATCGCAGACATAAACCATACTTTTCCGTAAATATCGATGATGAAAAACAAAATATCTTCAATACCTTTTATCTCTAAATCTCTTAATTAATACTGACCCATGAAAAGATATATTTTTAAAAAGTATATGAGGCAGTGAGAAGCAAAGGGATGTAATTGACAGAATTAAAATTTTGGAGATAATCATTACAAATAATTGGGGAACCTCTACTCTGCTTAATGGCAAGACATGGTACTGGTAGCTCTGGTAGGGGCTGTTATATAGCATGATTTAGAAAAAAAAGTTCAAATGAAAGCCTAGGATCTGAACTATAAAGTCCACTTACATCCCTTTATCCATCTGGTGTGCGATGAATACCGCCAGGTACTCGAAAAATAACGTTGTTTGGAGAAAGACTCCCTAAACAAGTTAGGGGCTGCTACTAGGCAGCTACTGATTTTATTTCTCAAAAAGAAAGCATAAAATTTCACCAGGATTGCTTATTTTGTTTTTAATCTTCTATAATTGCTTTGGATTGCTTCTTATCTATACCATTCATCCTGTAATTCATGAAAAATATCTGGTTGAGGATTAATGGACGTACCTATTTTGCAAATCAAATTTTCTTTTAAACCAACTTCTAAAATGTGGTAGAGATTTGCAAAATACAAAAACCTTTTTCTGTAACAACTGTACTCATAAAACGCAGTTTTGCACTGCAGATTGCAGAAGCCCTAACAAGTCCCCATCTAAGAACACAGACCACTTTCCTGGGAATTGCAAATTTTTCTTTATCTAGGGGGTCGAAAGCCCTTACATGACTGGGATTTTTAAGCTATTGCTTAGCTCTGACCACCAAGGAATAAAGCAGCGTTCCATATTTATGGTCTTTACAGCTAATATCAAAAGTTTTACACGCAATTGTTTGTTTTAGCTTTGAGTTTTAAAGACATAACTATTGTACAGTGAAATCCTGTCACAACGAACTTCGAATTACCAGAACTTGTAACGAGGTTTTAGTAGTAATGAAATTCAAGAAACGTAATAGAAATTAAATCAGGGCTGAAAATTTCTTTCGTTAAATCGGATATTTCGTTGTATCGGTATTCGTTGTAACGGTGTTTCACTGTATACATTTCTGATAATATCGCTGTTTTTGCTCTGATTACTTAGCATTGTAAGGGGGTTACAACCATTAACTAAAAGAACTAATACAATTTATTTTTAATGATTCATTCTTTTTAAGCGATTTTGAGGATATTAGCTACGACCTGACTTGCAAAATCCTGAATAATGTTCAATCTCTTTTACAAGAATTTAAATGAAATTAGACTTAAAGAGAATAAATTTCCCTATAAAATGAAATCAGAACGAAGTTTCTAGAATGAATAGTTTTGGTTTTACTGATGAAAAACTACGATTTTTTGCTAAAAATTGCTATTTTTTGTAGCTTTAACCTCTTTGCGGCACGTGTTAATATCATCGAAATGAGTTGAAACTTAACAAATCACATTTTCCAATCTATTGGCACATTTTAGGGGGGTGCTGCAAAAGATTAGTTGAAAAACGTTTTTGCCCATGTACCTTGTGACCACCCTACTGTAGGGTGGATGGTCAAGCTGATCATACTTGAGCTTTGCCTGAGCCAACTGGATGACCCTGGAGACATGCGGTCGCACGTCATCAGGGAGCAGAACCACTCTTCGTGAGCAGACCTGGTGTTTTGTTCTTGAAAAACCAAAGTAGATTTTGAAGTGTCTCATAATACACATCAGAGTTAATGAATCTTCCGTGCTCAAGGAATTCAACAAGTAACAGACCTCGTACGTCGAAAAAGACGGTCGATTGGACGGTCAATTCCTTTTTGTAAGAGCATCTGATTTCTCCTGCGCATGTGAGCGTCCGTGCATGCTTCGATTCACAATGGATACTCCAATACCACCCATAAATGTCTCGCTACGTTCTTCCCTAGCGGTAAGCCAAATATGTTAATGATTATGTTCGTGTGATGTTTGCTTCCTATTCAATTGATTACCCATAATATGTTCGCTACAACTGTGTTTCAAATTATGTTCGTTTTGCTTAGTGCATAGTATATTACAAAAAAACAAATTAAGCTGCTTTAAAGAAGGCTTTAATCCACATCAATCGGTCCTATTTTGCATTCGCAGCACGCGAAATGGCTGATTAATGAAGAGAAGAAATTAGTTTGAGAGAAATTGTAGGACTTCCCCTAAATATTACTTGACATCTTATTTTTAATAAATTACTATTCTCTTTTAGGTTTTAAAAATTTTAAAATAAACTTTTTTTTACTTTGAAAAGAAGGAGAAGAAACTCCTCTTAAAACTTAGAAATAACTGTTTAAAAAACAAGTAAAAGTTCCTCCTGATTTCAAATCTCAACTTTCACTAAGCTAGTCACAAAATAATAAGCTTAAGACAGAGTTTTAAGTTCATGCAATTTTAATGTATATTTAGGCTCTAGATGCACTTCTACTTTTTTCATATTTAGAACATTTTATCGAATTATCACTTTTTTAATCGCTTCAAACAAAACGGTGACATGGCTAACAAAACGTTTTACAAAACCCTGAATTCAAAAAGATTCAAAGAAGTAATATGTGTGTGTGTGTGAGAGTACAAATTTATTTGAAGTCAAATTCTCTTTTGCAGAAAATTACGGTTTGTAAAACATTTTTAAAAAAATTCTGGGGTAGCATCTCATATTTAAAAATGAGGCATATAACTATTAATGAATTGATTAAAAAATATCATTAGTTTCTTTGTGTCGATGCAATTATTTGAGGTTCACTTCCTAATAGGTGTCTAAGAATATTTAAGTTTTGAATATTTTTGTACTTGTATATTATTTTAAAGAACTGTCTTAGCAAAACTTTTAGTTAGCAACAAAAAAAAAAAGCAATTAATCAAACAGATAACCATCTAACGATAATATTGTGAGATAAAGCACTATTTTTTCCAAAGAAATTATACATATTTAGCATGTTTACTAAAGTTAACAAACACAATAATGTAACACCGTAAACATATGTTTTAATATTCAATTGAAATAAAAGCAACAGTTTGAAGACTTAGTTTTAAATTTTTGTACTAATAAACATCTTAATAGAATTACACCATAAAAATGGAAAGTAACATTTCAATTAATCCTCCGAACAACTAAATAACTTTGGTAGAAAAGAAGCTCAATGCAACTACAAAAGCAACACAGTGAATAATTTGTTTCCTTTCATGCATTCATGAGTTTAAGTCATTAATTGTCCTCGGCCATTGCCACAATGAAGCGCAGCCAAAAAAAAAAGATCCCAAATGCTATTATGTAGAAATGACAGAAATGCTGCAATTGTGAGTCATACAGAAATTTTTGCAAAAATAATAATGAAAAAGTAATTTAAAAACGATTTTTTATCGTTTATTTTAACAGGGTTTTTGCTGCAGTGAGTGATTATTTCAAAATAAATGGTGCTTTCCAAGTTTTTCATTCTTTTTGGAAAAAAAATATCATGAAGTTTTTTATGATGTTATAAATTTAACAATTCTGTAAAGTCAGCATTTGAGATTTTATCCCTAAAAATTAAAAAACCTAAATTAAAGACGAAATTTTATAAGATTGCAGTGCTAAAAGCTGTATTTTGAGAGAAAAAAATGAAATCTTTAAACAATGCAAATAAAAATATGAAGAATTATTTTCCTGAGATATTTATGTGGAATTCGGAAACTTTTTAAGACATACAACAGTTACCAAGTGAATATGCGTTCAGTTTTGAATATATGAGTGTGGTCTTTAATGTTCAGTGATCACAGGTTTCCAAAATTAAGGCTAAGTTAAGAGTATGAATTACTAAAGCAATTAAAATGAATATCGTTCGTTTGGAAGAAGTGTGCCACAGTACGAACATTTTTATTTTTATTTTTTTATCGCTTAAACACCTTTAAATAACGTTATCTTTGGAAAATAATGACAGAGTTTTTGTTCTAGTATTAACCTTTTTAGAGCACATCAATCTTAGCTTTTTAAATGCAGATTGCCTGAAAAGTTCAATTTCAAAGGCTTCTCCTGTAAAATTCTTTGTCTTGTGGCATTCTTCTTCTAAATGAGCGATATACAAAAGTAATTTGATGTAAATCCTCAATTTTTAAATATTTACAAATTCATTAGTAATTCCAACTAACATAAAAATAAATTTCTAAATTATAATATCACACGAGAAGTTAAATTATACATATTTACCAACTATTTTCGATGAAGTACAGAGAAAAAAAATACAAAATTGCATTTTTAACAGTTACTTCTCTCATCAACTAAAACTAGCTTCGATTCGAAAGTTTTAATGGAAGTTCAACTTTTACAGTGAAAAATCCTCGCAGAATTTTGAATCCTTTTTATTAAAGCTTCTGCACTCGAGGTTGCTTGGGAATCGTGACAGCAAACCTGACATGCCATCCCACCACATTACCTCCCTATGTTTGTTTAAAGTTTCATTTAGAACGCTAGAAGTCGGAGAGCACTCGAAACTTGTCAGACGAGATTAAATTTTACATTAATAATTTAGGAACAGTTTCGAAAATTATTGTGACGTCATAAGTCTCCAGACCATATTCGAAATAATTGATCACAAGCTTGGATTTTGCGCCGCTGAAGAAAATCCGACATCTACGACGATGATTTATTATTAGTTGAGGAACATTATTAAATTTATTGACTTAATTTATATTCTGATGAAACAACTGTCCGTAATGAACTTTATTTGCTTTAAAATGTAGGTACTAAATGAATAAAACAAGTTTGGAGCAGTTTTTGATCAATAAGGTTACATTTTATTGAAGCAGCTCAAGACGTTATTTATTGAATGTCGCATAACTATTGGCGCTTTGGATTAAAATGTATTGCAGAACTTTTCATATTGATGCTTGGGTAGCATTAAATTTAATATATTAAGGTGTTATAGATTTTATAATTATACAACTCCGAAAGTTAAAAAAATACTTTAAACTAATCTATTTAACTAAAATCAGTCATTTCGTTTCCAGGATCTAAAATAATTTCAATTTCTTAATTATGAATATAAAATCATGTTTTTAAATAAATTTTAAGTATCAAATATGTGTTAGTTAAGAGTAAATGCACAAACATACAATGTTTTGGTTGATAAGAACGCATGGGCATTGTTTGAAAAAATGCTATGATTGTCTTTAGTTTACGGTGCTATTTAAGTAAAGAAATATGCAAAAGATTTTTTTTCAAAAAATATATTTACTTAAATATAAATATTTTGCTTGAAGGACTGTTAGACTTCCTTGCATAAACTTTTCTAGTTTTAAAATCTTTAGAAAAATGATGTGACGTGGCAGTTTTAAACCATTTTTTAAGTAACATAAATCAATTTTGGAAAAAAAATCAATTATACCAACTATAGAGAAGAAGTATAGTTTAAATCAAAGTGTGTTTAATAGTAGAATAGAATTTAGCATTTAAGGCAAGATAATAATTTTCTGACCAGTATATACTCTTTTCCATATCATTAAGTTAAGTGCAGATCGTAAGGAATAATCACATTAAATGAATTTTCTGAAAAAATGATCGGCGGTTTACTTTTGTGAATGCAATAAAACCTGTAAAGTTGATCACACTTGTAAGGTAAGCACCAGTGTAAGCTGACCGCTTTTGTCAGGTTAAGGTTGAATACTATATCATGTATATTAACCTCTATATGTTTACGCGGCTGCCTATAAAGTACTGCACTACAGGTGGTCCTCTTACATAGGTTTCACTGTTTCATAATATTTTTCAAGCACAAAATATACCCCTTCAAATAAAGTTAATTCTGTTAATGCTATACATTTTGCACAAATTGTATTGGAAACAACACAATAGCAGAAGAAACTCAAAACGCACGGAAACAATTTTAATAAGCAGTATCACAGCTTTGTTCGAGTGCCCCCCCCCATATGTTTTTTGCGATCAATGATGGTTTTCAGTTTTAACCACAGCACAAGAGTCGGCGCTATTTTTACGCATTGTCATTTGTAAGCAAATATCGCATTGGGCTTGAAGTACGCCAACTACGTATCATTTATAGGTTTACGGCATCATATCGCTTTTATCTTTCAGTAAATACAGATGACAGTATACTAAAAACTTCAAAGGGGGGGGGGCACAGGGTGCATCGTAAAAAAACATGATAGAAAAGATTTTTTTATTATAATTAAACAATTTATTTTATCATTCACTTTTGATTCCCTCAAAATTGTGTTTGTTATTCATTCATTTACCTTAAAATTATATACATATGTGTCATCATCTTCTTCGTTTTTCAGAAAAAAAAATTATCGTTTTCGTACGCATATGAATAATACCATGCAGTGGTTTCTGACTGACAATTTCAGTAACTCAATTTCGAGTGCGCTAAGATTTAAACCTATAGAACCCCAGATCGAGCCCTGGCTAAGACGTTTCAGGCATTCTTATGTATATTTTAATAAAGCAAATATATTATAAACAACGAGAACACTACACAAGACTCAAAATGCGTTGGTTTAACACACGTGTTCAATACTCAATGCCGTACACGCAATAGCGGACAACGATAGACAAAGAAAGCAATAATAGCGCATTTGGGATTTTTCTTCACACAAAAAACAACTACATTACTTCCGTCACACAAAAGTTTTTCGACCAGAATGTCAAAGCCCTTGCATAAAATATTTATAATCAACTACTTTTTTATGGTTCAGTGCTTTAACGGCATTTTATTTAATCAAATTTGAGCTCGAATAGTTCCAACTCAGCGACTTAATAAAGAGCAGTGGCAAACTGTATTGCCATTCAGCAAACGGTAATGAATGATTATTATTTAATATTGAAACATTTCAAACACCTGTCGTATTTCTAGCAGTTCCCTAGGACTAACAGTCGCAAAATTTCGGAAGTTCAAGATTAACACACTTTTCCATTGGCAGGATTCCGAGTAAAGTATCAAAAGTATTTCCTTATCCCTACATCCCATTAAGGATGGGTGTTGTCAAAAGGCAACGCGTTCATGCAAAGTAACTGGCTGCTCTCCAAAATATAAAAATAAATATCGCTGCCGAAATACGATAGGGATGAAAACCACTGATAAATGATATATTCCAAATAATCGATATTTTTGTTACAGCAAAAAATGTTTGACCTTCCTTTATAATTTACTTGGCTTTAATAGAGCTACTGCTCAATGTTATGATATAATTATACATTGATTTTTTATAGTATTGAACAACGGTATTATATTTAAATAAAGAATCAAAAATATACCTAAAGTATTGTTAAATACGTGTTTTCTTATTATTTTTATTGAAATAAAAAATACATATTGGCTGTCAAAAATAACCGTATTTAGGAAAACATCATAATTTAGATGCAATGTAACGATGCAAGTAATGATTTTAAGTGAGGCAAAAGGCGTTTAATTTTTAGTCAAATTGCCTTACATTTTTTTAAGTTCACTAAAGTTTGTTCGAAAATCAATACTGTTTGAAAAATTTTAAAGTGTATGCAGAAAAAAAACATGCCGAAAAAAGATAATGTAAAAATAATGTAACAATATCGCTTTTGATGCAAAACTTTGTGTTACATATGATTTTTACTACGCCGAATTAGAGTTATTATTTTTTTGTCTTATAAGTAGCTTCATTTCTACTAAATAAAATATTCTTTATAACTCCGAATATTTGCCTACATTTCATGTGCATATCATTGTTTCCTCTAACATATGACAAAGAAAAATTTGGCATAGGGCATTCAAAAAAGAAAGAGAAAAGAAAAAAAAAACTGACAGCAATATTCACCTCAGTAATTTAGTATCTATCCTGAAGTTTTGGAAAATTACTCTACATAAATAAAGCTATGTGCGTGTTTCTCGATCACCTCCTACCCGGACGAAACGTTTCAAAAGTTTAAAAGAATATAGTCCTGATGCATCTTGAAGAGTTTTAAAAAGATCCATATTTTCTCTTTTAATTTTTTTTTAAATCATAATTCAAAATGATACTTCCGGATGCAGGTTCAGCTGAACTGTTTTCACCGTATGTACAAGTTTAGAAAAAGAAAAAAAAAAGAAAAAAGAAAAAAAAAGTTAGTAACTAATAGAATAAAAAAAAAATTCCCAGTCAGTTTCCGCAAACAATAAAATTATGTTATAACTATTAAGCGTTATGTCATGGTTTATTTAAGAAAGTTTTCATAAAAACATTTATCCTTCTAAAAGTGTTTTTTTCTTCTGTGAAATAATTAAATCCATTAATATTGAATTTTGAAAAGGCATCTTTTAATATGCGATTTTTGTAATTATCTTTTAATTAGCTGTAACCACTTGTATACCATAGGTATTTTTCCCAAATTCCGCAATAATATATAGTTGTGAGCACTAAATATGAGGGTATTTTTTTTTCATCCGGCGGATTTGCAAGCTTTTACCTTTCACGATAAAATTGGAATTTGTCTGATACTTTACGTTGCATTTCAAACAAAAGAAAAACCAACTTTGTTGCACCGATACTTCAGAATACATTTGCTTATTAAAATAAATAGGTTATTTCTGTATAAAATTAATAACCTTAGTTTTCAAATCATAAGTTTTAATGAAACTGAATAAAATGTATAAACTAAACATGTCTCAAACAAATCATTATTAAAACACGTAAAATCAAATAAAAAACGCATTTATTAGATTTTACAGATTAAATTAAGTTTCTGAAACAAAACAGTAACTAACATGTGTTGTTAAATTGTTTCATTATAAAATTAATTAATTCTTCCAAAATACTCTGTATTTAAACATATCTCATATTTCGTTAAGTAAACATGATAATCATATCGTAATGCACATGCTAAATTGCAATCTTTCAGTTAGCTTATTTTAGAAAGGAAAAAAAAAGGCTTTAATATCAAAATCATGATTTGAATAAGAGCATTGTAAACCTTTCTCTCAGTAATTGTAATAATAATTTCAAGAAATTATGAATATGGGGTACTTAACATTAAATTAGTTTATAAAATAACATTAATCAAATCGAATTGTATTGAAATAATGGATTTGGTTTTAAAAGAAAGAACGTTCCGCATTATTTGTAATTAAATTCATTTTTACTAATTACTCTAGAAAATCAGTAATTTTGATTGTTCAGATTTTACGTTCATCTATTTCATATTTGCATTTAATTTTAGTGATATTTTATGTGGCTAATATTGCTTTTACTATAAATATGCTGCATTATTAAGCATTTATACCGAGAAATTGTTTTATTTAGGCTGTGAAAAATGAAGTATTCTATAGCAGTGACCATTAATGTAAAAAATATTCGTTCGTTAATACGTATCTTTCGACATTTAGATCACATATTCATATATTATATGTCACATACAGTAGTTTAGGTAGATTTAGTCACTGATTGATTTAGAAAGGTGCGATTTGATTAAACAATAGCTATAAAAAAATAAGTATTTTTAGTCGAGATACGTCAAGGAAAATGTGTTTTTCTTCACGGTATTAAAAGTAAAAACAGCATTCTTTGCAAAGGTAATTTTGAAAGTCAGAAATGAAACATGGGTTAGGGGGTGAGAAAAACGTTTTTGTTTAATGGTAAATGATTAAAAAGTGTATTGCCAGATACTAAAATTTATTAAGACAAATATTTTAATAAAACAGTCGTCAAACAGAAACATCAAATATATAGTACAGATTTTAAAACTTCAATCTTCATTTAAAAAAAGAAGTAGTAAAAAAAGAGCAGTATATAGTTTTGTTTTTTTTTCCTTTAACAAGTGAATTCATGAAATGAAATGAGTCAGTAAAGTTTATTCGCAACATAGTCGTATTATCAATAATACAAGTATAATTCTTGTCAGAGTTTATGTATAGAATACATTTAAAAGGCTAAAATTCTACTCACTGACTTCGATATAAAGTAGTTAAGCGATAAGTTTTAATCAAGTTAAAAGGTTAAATTTTTCATAATTAAAAACTGAAGAAAAAAGTGGTAATGTTAAAAGTATTTTTTTTTCCAAAAGAAATACAGAGGATGAACTAAATACCACACATTAGCCATTTTCTATTGCAACGTGGTCATGAGAAGGAGATCTAAAATGGGATCATAGACACTCGTCACATACTTGAATAAATTAACGATACAGTTACACATCAACGTGGGATTTCCACATATTCTGTTAAAATATTCAATATCTAACTAATGTTTAATCTTTGTCAATGTTGTCATTTTCGATACATCCGGTTATTATCCAAGATTTGATTCATTATGTTTACCATAACAATAAGCCAATATTCACCACCACCATCCGCGTGCTTTAATGGTTTCTCCCAAATGTATCTTCTCAGCTGTAACCACGTATAATTATAATAAGGAATCCGATAATGCCCCCATAGGAATTATACTGACTTGTCATTATTTAATAACCTAGATGAATAGCTATTCAATAATGTCAGTGCGTGTAATAATTGCTATAAAATTCTACTTACAGTTCATAAACGTGTTTATGGTAAAAAATCAACTGTAGTTTGATTAACCTTAACCACAGCTACACAAATATGAAATATGCAAAAAAATATTGGGACGGAAAATCATAATGAGAAATAAAATCACGAAACAAGGATCCTTTCAAGAACTAAACGAACTACGTAGTTGTTAGCTTGGGCATGGAATGTCTAAAGTGGATTGAAGGTGGTCTAGGCAGCTTTGAAAATTTTAGTGCAGGTGTCCTCAGGGAAGTAAAAGAAGTATTTTTAGTCAAGATACATCAAGGAAAATATGATTTTCTTCACGCGATTAAAGGTAAAAAACATTGTTTACTAAGAGAGTTTTGAAATCCAGGTCGTGCGTGCATTTCGGTAATTTGCTGTAGTTTTCATTTGATGGCAGGTCAGGAAACGATGTGAGCCCGGTTCAATGATTGCAAGGGGCAGTTCTTACAGTTCTGATACTTTCTTGAGCCATCCTTTTCAATTCTTTCTTCGATAGTGTTTCGTCTTGAGTCTTGTTAAAATTTTCGAAATTTTCCTATTAGTAGTTAGTTCGCAGACTTGAATTTTTGTTTTAATTGTTTGTTGATTGAGTTCTAATTTTGCTACTGCGATAATGTTATTGAGAGTGACATGAGACGAACCATTGCTCCTTGATATTTCCATCTGTTTATAACACTAACAACCGTTAAGTTTTATTTATAAAATATTTATAGTGATTCTCCTAGTCGGGAAACAATGATTTCAATACTGCGTACACTTTTTTAAGTAAAAAGAAAATTTTAACAATTTTATTGACTGAGGCAACTCTTTAGAAATGTTGGTGTCGTTGTTCGGCATTAAGATGTGTACATAATAATGTGTTAAAAATTAAAACTCACAAAATTGCAAAATATAAGCATACTAAAACATCGAAAAATATACAAGTCTTAAGAATAAATAAATATTGTCAGTGAAACTTGAAAATACAGTGGAGGGTAAATAAATAATGCAAGTTATACTTATGCATTATTTTGCCAAAAAAAATAAATAAAATAAAGCAAAATCCCTTACTATTTATACGGAAAATATATAAATTTACTTTTTTACTTCCTTACCAGATAAAAATTTAAAAAAAAAGGAGAGAAAAAATGAATAAAAAATACGCTAAAGAAATCACATTTTCCTTTACAATCCCTTAAAACAATGAAAACTCAATGAAAATAAATGCGAAATAGAAAGGCAACAACATTTCTCCATTAAATCTTTTTAAAAGGGCAGTTAAACTTGTTTAAGAAATAATGATAATTTTCTGCAATACGTTTAATAGTTAAAAGTACAATACAATGACATTTTAATTGGATATTCTGCAAGAGAATTTTTTTTTTTTATTTTAGGATGTATTAACCAAGAAAAACGTACAGTAATATAAAACTTAAGTAGGATTAGGAAAAGTGAATGAAAATGCACAAATCTTTCTTCGATAATCAGTAATTTTCAAGTCATTTTAAGATGAGTCTAAGAAAAACGCATGAATTTCTTTTATAATAACGACTTGTCCGCTCTTTCTATTTTTAAGTAAAATTTTTGTTTTTCTATTTTTTGAAAATAAATTATGTTTCTTTTCGTTCTATCGTTTAGAACAAAGTTTTCATTTTTAAACTTATTTTCTGGGAATAAAAATATACGGCAGACTATACAAAGGAAAATTTTTAAATGACTCCTATTTAAATATATTTTGAATTAACAAGCTTAACACTATCGATCCCATTTCAAATGTAATTTCTAAGTTCTTAAGTTCCATTAATGTTTAGTAAAAATTTATAAACTGAAAACATAATATATGCATTAAAAGCAACTTTTCCCCACACATACAATATTAACCATATTATGAGATTGAAAGGTTTAATGAATAATGGTGTGTAATTAACTACGTATGCACATCTTAGTAACCTATTCATTTACTTAGAATGTCACTTCAACTGAAAACGACATGTGTGACAATAGGTAAATAGTTTTCATTGTACGCGACTCCGAATCATTAATGATGGGTAAAGTTACAGTTGACCGAGTGCAAATTAAAATTCAAATACTTAGGCTATGGGCTACGTCGGTAAAGTTAAACTTACAGTTAATTTGTAATGTCGTATCCAGAAGGGAATTATACAGGTCAATTCACTGAATGTTCGTGGATGGCATTCATTATAATGTCTTGCACTGAAATTTGAAACGTGGATAAGCACAAATAAAAGTATCTGGTGACAGAAAACGTTCCCGCGGAACCAAAGCGGTGCTGGAACACAGTTGTACATATAGTTAATTTTATATAAGGGCAATATTTCTGTCACAAATAGTGCTCTTTTTTTATAAACTTTCTTTGTGTACATTATCTATTCGTATCTCTGACCAAACTAACGAAGTCCAAAAATTATGCTTTACCGTTTATTTGTACATCGTATGTAAAATCTGATTTAAATAAGGATTGCGCATCAATTCATGTGAAAGTAGTTTTGAAAAAAAAAAATCATATTTTGTATATATTTACCAGTGTTAAAAGAGAGCGCCTCTTATTCTTTGCATGCGCAAGACAAACGTTTTATCTCTCTCCTGTTAAGTAGCAATTGTATGACTTACGATAGTCTGGCTTTGAGGTACAAATATATAAAGCGGCCAATTTTTCATGAACACTTGACACCTTAACTCAGATCGGCTGTAATTCCCCATTGTTGCTCCAAAAGGGCCTGATAGCTCTTAAAAGGTACTTCAAGACAGGTAGAGAGTCAAATTCAGTGCGTTGATTTAAAAAGAGAAAGAGCAAAAAAGTAATTTTACCTAGTTTATATGCGGGCAGCAGTTATGAATGTTTTCAGAGAAAAGTTTACTAAGTAGAAAACCCACATCTTGACATTAGACTTATGGTCACTACAGGTTATAGAAAGCTCGATCTGAAAGTAGACTTGAGAGAGTTGTTCAAGACAACATAAGAGCTGCAGTCCGTCACATTATAGAAAAACTAAATCAAGATGCAATTAGCAGTTGCAAAGGTTTCTAAACAAACTTTTCACCGCAGATTGCACCGTATAAGCTATGACAGCCGACGACCTGTTCGAAAACCTCTGGTTTCTGCTTTGAACAAAAACAGAAGCATTCAATTAGTAAAGGAACGCATGGACTGAACGGCACACAGTGGTTCAAGGGCGGAAAAAATAGCCATTTTTAAGTTTTAAGATAAAAAAAATTTCTTCCCGTAATTACTTAGCCCTTGAGTTGTAGTAACTTACTCCATAAGAGTTTTTTGAAAAAAAAAATTCCTTTTTACAAAAATAAGCCCAGATTGTTGAACAATTATGTTTTTACTTTTTTCGGACGTACGCCTTATACTTCATTTTTATTTCATTCGTTCAATAAGGAGGACTAAAATTTAATAAAAGACATTTCTGATTGGTTTTTCACACTTATAGGATGCATATTACATTGTAGTTAAAAATTAAAAATTCATCAAAATTGAAAACTACATGAAATAAAAAAACATTATTTTCTTAAAAATATAATGAAAAGTATTGTGGAATATACTTTTATCGGCGGCTTCCGGTGGGCTAAAATTTACATACATCAATAGTTTAATCCTTCCTGTAAATAAACAACAACATTTTAGCTGCGACCACCTGCGACTGCAGTCGTGGCAGATGTTTTTGTTTGATCTACGCTATTTACGAATACCAATATAATAAGTTAGAAAATAACTTGTAACGATATGACGGGGGTAAATTGCTTTTTTATCAAAGAAATTGGTCATCCAATTTGACATGCTCCAGACTAACGTATGTCACAGTTTCACTACTTTTCAGGAGAGCCTAAAAAAGTTTGTTTACTGTTTCCGAAAGTTGGGGCTTTTGAAACATTCATCAATAAATATAGAGGATTTTTCAAAACAGATTTACGTTGTTATGGCTTAATGCGGAGCATTATTCTACAAGCAATGCAGTAGTAACCTGAAAATAACAATTTTCGGACCCGTTTGGCTTTAAAGATGGTACATATGAGAAAGAAATTTTCAAAACTCATACAGAATTCTATATAAAAAGTTAAATAACCATTCTGTTCACAAAACAATGAAATTAGAAAATCATTAAACGTTTGAAATTTCTGATTTCCTTTTCGAAATCATTTTAGTATAAAGCTGTTCTCAGTTTGTCAACATTGCCAGAAAATATTGTTCGAGGGTATCAATTACAATAAGCATGCAATGCATGCGTGTGGCATATGACAGATTTAATTTATATTTTTCACTATAAACAGAAATGAATTTGAACTGCACAGAAACCCCGATGTCACGTTTCTCAGAGGCCTGAATCAAACATAAAATACATAAAATTGGGAAAACGTCAATTCAAACTCAAAAACATAAAATATGGGAAAACGTAAAATACGGGAAATGTATAAAAAGCAAAAATCAGATAAGGAAACAAAAATAGTAATAAAAGTTGCTACGATGACTCTTATAAAATGTAGAAATACGATATTTTACGAAAAGAACATTATTGTACACACCACTTTAGATTATTCTAACACATTAAGTAACGAATTCGGGCGTTTAGGTTGAAAATAGTCAGTAATATTGAGTCATTGAATCCAAAGTAAATACAGCATCTTCCAGGATTGGAACACTTTGCAAAGTTTTTTTTTTTTTTTTGGTCTTTATGATAAAGAAAACAGTTTTTCACTATTATTAAGCTCTTAAATGCAGTATTGAAAGAAGAAACGATTTGTGTTTCCTCTTCTTCTTGTTCATCTTCATTGGCGGCCGAAAAGTCCATAATGTCAGCTACGGATGGAGCAGACGCGTTTCTGTTTTCATGGATTAACTTTCAACAGAGTGGATGATTATGTTTAAAAATGCACAGAGGGAAACACTTTTCTTAATTTTAAAACATTTTTTCTCTTTTTTTAGTTTTTTAATGCCAAGGAAAAACGTAAAATGCGGGAAATTCATAAATAACAGACTTTCCATCCTGGTTAAATTAATATTATTAGTGTACGGAAAAACTGGGACCTGATGATAAAAAACGTAAATTGTGGGGAAAACGTAGATTCGAGGGACGTAAAATCGGCGTTTCACAGTGAATACGATCAGCAAGCATGGAGAGAAATATTACCATGCAACAATTTTAACAATTTTCCAAAGCATTTTTTGAGAATATTCAAAGTTATTGAATTTTTTCCGCTTTTTCGTCGTTTCGAACCACTGTGCGGCACATGGATCTAAAACGATAACGTGATTCTATTATCTTGTTTACTACTACGCTGTGCAGATGGAAGGGTGCGAATATAGTGAACAAAACACGAAAGTCGACCCTACACTGTTAAAAAGTCGGGAAAATTTTTAGATAACTATTACGGCAAAAAACGGAGTGTTTGCAGTACAGAGAAAAAAATACCTTAAAATGTACGGGGAAAAGTAAGCGATAGTAGCGCCAATTTGAGCACTCCGTGACTTATAGTGCGAAACATATATTTCTTCATCTCCGTTAACCTTCCGCGCCCCACTTTTATGGTGGGTAGCGAAGCGCTCTCGAATCACGACGGCGCAGGTTCGGACTCGACTGCATGCGTCTTGTTCATTTTAGTCAGAACAACATGACACGGCGTTCTCGTTTTTTCTGCCGTAAAATTTTACAGTATAATAGAATTTTACACTAAAAAGTACTGGCACTATGTATTCCAGCAACTTTTACCGTAAAATTTCAGGAGCATTTTTAACAGTGTACAAAATAATGAACCCTGCGTGCAATGTCACAACACTTTAAGCTAGTGCAGGCAGTATTATGGCTTGGGGAAAGTTTTTTCGGTGTAGCATGAGTCCTTTGATTCCTATACAACAACGTCTGAAGGCCCATTGTCGTATCGTCGCTAATGAAGTACACCCTGCTATGTTAATAGGTTCTCCAACCGAAGACGGGTACTTCCAGCAAGAAGTAAGACAGTTCTTTCTGTCCTAAAGCAGTAAAAGCCCACAGACTGTTCTGAGCGCGATGGCGATGAAGTCGAAAGGAGCATGGCAGCGGTTCCATCAAATCTGTTATATGCGCACTTTCAAACTTTATACGCTGTAAAAATGCAATTCCGAGAGGAAAAAAAATAATTTAAAGCTTCCGCTCTTGCAAGAGTGTAAAACCAAGTGTCATTTATAATTACACGATCATATACTGCACATAGACTTTAAATTTAAAAATTGCCTTTTGTGAAAATATTATTATTTTGTCAAAACTTGTGAAAACATCATAAGTAAAGATAAATCGAATAATCGCAAAAATAAAAAACCATTTAAAAATAGCATTAACCAACTCTAAAGAAAGATGAGGAAACCAAAGTAATATTAGTCTAAAATAGGGCGAGGTAGAAGCAATTTGTGTGCAATATGTTAGAGAACATAGTCATTATTTAGAGAGCAAACGCATCGTTACGTGTTTCTTTTTGCTTAATATCATTTTTTCAGTTATAATAAATATGTATGCATAGAGTTTAACCACCCACTCGATGGAAAGGCAAACATCTGGTTTACAGGCAGAAACTGACGCATCTATTAATTTTCAGGGATGCCAGCATTTGCTTATCTTAGAAGCTTATGTTAGCTTCTAAATTAAGCTAGCGACTGTCACATGAGAGAAACACTCGTATCAAACTTTTACTTTCCCCCTTATTCGGACTGACTCGTCCCAACTGGACGTTTATCAATTCCATATAATCCGTGGGCAGACGTTATATATATTATGGACATTTGCAATAATATAGAGCACAAATTCATAGATATTGTAGAAGTAACGGAAACTGTGATCTGAGTGGGAGAAAATGAACGCTTCCGAAACTTCACCTTTAAATAATTTTAACTTATCCGTAATACTTATTTAAATGTCTTACATATTATACGCAAGTATATAAAAACTCTAAACTTAAAAGCTTTCAAGAAAATTAGCAGTTTTTGCAGATTACCTTTTTTCCTTACACCATCCACAAACTATCTTCACAATTTTCACGCCCTACTACAAAAGTTTCTTCCTCAACTTCAGTTAGAAACTCTCCGATTATTTGCTTTTCCATTTAAGGGCAAGAATCTTTACCATCCACAAGTTCATTAATCACTTCATTAGTACAAATTTAGGCGTAAAAAATCGAGTCGGGTTTCTTTCAAGTTAATATCTCTGAATACAAAAGCGTATCCAGTGTTCCATGAACGCGTCATTACCATGAACGAAAACGGAAACAGGTCTTCCCTTTTCATCAGTGAACCTTCATGTAAATGATTAGTCTAATGTTTTCAGTCAATTAACTCGTGCTGGGAGTCAATATTATCTGTGTTCCGCTTGCTTAAGCTACGCCTATGCCTCTCCGTACCCGCTCCATAAATCGAACAACAGCATCTGTATGGAGAACGTGTTAAATTATTTAATTCTATTAAAGAAAGAACACCACTTGAATAAGAAAATATTTGCTTGTATGCCTTAAGTCAAATTCGTAAAAAGTTAAAATTGCAAATAGGAAAGCGATAAGCAGATGTATGTTTCATTGTTTGCTTTTGTCGGGATATTTTTATACATGCCCGCATTTTTTGCGTTGAAAAAGAGGGTTTCATGTAACGCCGAAGTACTTGGTTGCAGTTCGTATTACCGCTTAAATAATTTTCTATTTGAAGAAAAAAGAGAAGCAATGACTGAAAAATGAAAAAAAAAAATACATTTCACAAAAAAAAAACGAACAAACTAAACTGTTCGAATTATGTCCAACGTATCTTGCAAAATAAATATATATGTTTAATTTCGATTAGAGTATTATTTGTTGCTTTTAACCTGCATTTTTCAAAATGCATTGCAAAAACGTTTCTGTAAAATGCTTAACAATGTGATAAAAACTGCGTAGGTAGTAAAAAATGTCGTTTTTTCTCACGTTAATTTCTTTTTAATCGTCTTTACGTTAAAACTTGGTATAATTTAAATTTCTGACATACAAGAGCTTCACATGGATTCCAAATGTTATATAAGTTGAGCTATCGCATAAATGCACTATCAGATGAATTCTAACTGCCCTATAGGTCTACACCACATTTACCATTAAATAGCTTTTCAATTCTTTAAAACTCTTTGTTTCAGTGTTGCAAACTTACGTAACACTTCTGAATAAACGGAATAGCACTTCACAATGTCTCAAAGAAAATTTATCTCCATTTTCAGACAAATCGATCGAATGAGTTTGGTCCTATGCAAAATACACAGATGAAAAAAAATAATAATTTTAGGCCATTATCATTACTAGACACTTTATTTATACTTGGTATAATAACGGTGGTTACTAGCCTTAAAATAATTGAAACTCGTACATCGAGCCTACACTCCTCCTTCGTGTTTTTTTTTCCTTTGAAATATCCAAAGCGGTCTTCCAAAAAGGAGGCTAGGAAAGAATTGTTCAACTTCTATTCAAAGTAAAGGAAGAATTCCATGCAGATCAATACCCACTTTCGGCTTTTTTCCCTTAACTTTTCTTTTTTTTTTTACTGAAAGTAAGATCTGGAACCGTTTTAGTCGACTTAACTTCCTTCTTTTCCAGGAAGGGTCCTACTGAAGTATTTGCGTGATTTGGGGGGAAAAAAACAACTCCATTAACCCCAACTCACTTAGCAATCCTCGAACACGCAAGCCTTAAGTTAAAAATTGGAAATCGCATTAGAATACCACATGAATAAACTTTTATCGTGCATAAGTTAATTTTAAAATTTACGCAGATAGGCCAGAGAAGCAATTCCGTTTATTTTGCATTATAGATTAAAAAAGAAAAAAAATGTTAAACTCATTTGTCGAGAAAATATATAGTTTTGAAAGAGGCTATGCATTTATTAAGTGCGGCAACAATTAAAGTAAGCAGGCTATGAAAGAAGCACAAGTTGGTTGACTTTGCAGTGATGTTTAAAGAACTTCCAAAAAAAAAACCTAAGAAAAAATATAACGCTTAGAAGTGTAAAATTGGAGTTGAAAATTTTAAAAAGGTTTTACATTAAACATTAATTTTCTCGATTCAATCTAAATGGATGTATGTGTGTGTATTATGCAAATCCACATTTATGTGTGTGTGTATATGCAAATCCACATATTATCTGTAATTATCGTTGAGTGCAAAAATTGCGATTTTTTGTTTATTTGTACACTGCATGTAAGATCCTATTCCGCATCTGATCAGGTGAACGCAATTCTAAAAAAAATTATTTGCAAATGTTTACAAGTGCTAAAAGAGCGCAATTCCCATCCTTTGCGTGAACAAAAGAAGCGTTTTCTCTCTTTCCTGTAAAATAGGTACTATGTGACTTACAGTAGTGAAAAAATGTGCATAAACCTTTTGAAAAAAGTTGATTTTAATGGTGTTATGTCTACTAACACAATATTTTTCTGTACCAAAACTATTAAATTAAGTATCATTGGAAAGATAATTTATTCAATACTATAAAGCAATAAAATTTGTTCAGATATCTGTGTTCTATCAAAAAAACATAGCAAAATATCTATAAAGAAAAGACGCACAGCTTTCTTATGTTTACCAAAAGAAGCTTTCCTTCGTTTAAATGTAGCCAATCAGCAAGAGTGTTTACAGAACCAATGATATGTCATTTTATTCTGGCAATGTTTTGGCAATGAGCAAACAGGTTACAGTTCATTTACAGTGTGTTTTGAAATTTGGTATATGCTTTGAGTCTAATGGATTTGCTATTGAGCTTCCGAAGCGTAATTAGATACAAAATGCAAGATAAAATCGAAGATATGGCGCAAAGTGTTTACTGGTCACTTAGGAAGTGATGTAAGGTACTAGCATTAGTTGAACATGGTTACAGTTATGGAGAAATTAAAAATTTTATTGTAGAAACTTAACTAAAGAAGGCATTTCTAAATTTTTGATGCAAGAAAGGCAGTCATGACAAAACCAAACTGGTAAAGGCAGAAAAAGGTGCAAATCAGCCGGTGATGATCTAAGAATTGAAGGAGTGTATTAAGAGGACATAAGAAAAATCATCTCGGTGTATACAAAATGAAATGGTGCATTGTAATGTGACAGTAAATTCAATGACTGCCTCGGCGCAGACTGCATAAATTAGGTCTAAACGCTAAAATTCCATGAAATGAGCCATTTCTGTTTCTGAAACAAAGTTTTAAAACAGTAAAATGGGCAAAAGCTCATTTTAACTGGACAACGGAACGATGGAACAGTGTAATTCAGACATTTTTGAAATTGTTTGATTTAAAATTGAAAGTGATAATTTAACAATGCTCCAAATGTGACGATTGATTTTTTATATTTTTATTGAAGTAAATATGAGTTTTTTGATATGGTTTTTGCGCTCACCAATTGAGGATTAATATGCTTTAATACCAACAATAAAGCAACTTTTCCTTGTTTACTTTACCGTTTGATAGTTCTTTTCGGTGTTTTTTCAGAGTCGGTCTTGATAGGAATCCCTGTTTCTATACACTTGGCTTTTTTTTTTTTTTAAATGTTTATTAATGTGCTACTTAACATAATGGAAACTTAAATTTTCTAGTGAATGATTTGATTCTTTTTTTTTATTTATGCGGTTATTTATTTTATGAGTCATTAGATGAATTTATAAAAATTGTAGCCAATTGAATCAAAATCATGCGAGGATTTAGGCCATAAACTATACGTCAGCCTTATTTGGCACCCGTACCTTATTGCTCTTTTTTCAGAATGCATGGTCTAACTTATCTTGTTTTTAGTTCAAAAAAGAAAAGACAAGACTTGCTTTATGACTAGAAACGTTATAAATAATAAAACAAAAAGTAGGTTCATTTAACGAATAAATACTACGTATTGCCGGTACATGTAAGTGCCTTGTTTATTCAAAATTAAAAAGGAATGTAACGAAAAAGAAGTATAACTCTTCCATTACTATTTAGTGATTCGAGTTAAAGTATGTAATGTAAAAATTTAATCATGATATAATGAAGATTATAGAAGAAAAAAAAAGCTATGAGTCGGTCCTCGACGACTGTTTCAGTTGCTCCGTCAATATGACACATATTCTTTAAAAAAAATATAACCGGAAATTTTAATGAGTTTACAAAAAGGGAAAATACTAACGTTTACTGTTAATTTTTGCACTAATGATTTATTTATCTCTGTTTTTCTTGTGATACACCGACATTGACAAAAACACATATATACAGTCAAACCCGCTAATTAGAATATTGGTTAAAGGAATAGTCCGCTTAATGCAGCATATTTTCATTGTACCAAACCTTTGATGTATATTATTTTAATCCCGTTTAATGGAATATCCCGCTTAATGTAATACATTTTTAGTGTACCAAATCCATGATGTTTATTATTTTAATCCTGTTTAATGGAATATCACGTTTATTAGAGTTATCTTTCGCCGAAAATTGGATATTTCATATAGCAGGCTCGATTGTGATTCAACACATTTTAGCTAAAGTTCCCTCACCAATAACCAAAAACCTATTACCATTTCTTGTGCAAAGATTCATCCCCAAAAAAAAAAAAAAAAAACTTAAAGAAAATATAATTTTAAAATTTGATAACAGGAAAAAATGCAAATTTTTACTTTTACTGCGAACTTTTGCACGATAAATTCGTCTCTCTATATATATCTCTCTGTTTTTCTTGTGTACCGCAAAAACGACATTTTTGCTTAAGTATTTTACCAACAACATTAAAATTTCAACCAATTCTTGCGCAGGATTTCACCAAGAAAACTCCAATAAAACATATTTTTGTAACTTGACAAAAAGCAAAAGGAATGCAAACTTTTACAGAGAGCTATAACAATAAGATTATTCCTCTTTTCTCTCTAAGCAACACAACTTACTTGTCAAAACACACATATTTACGTGAGAAAAAGTGATTTTAGCTAAAGTTTCCTCAACAATAACCTCAACTATAGCTGTCATAGCTCTTGTGCAAGATTCCCTACTTCCTTTCACTAGCACCTAACTCACTCAAAGAGAACAATATCCTCTAGCAAGAGAAATAGATATGTGACGCAATTCCTGTCATCCATAGCATTAGTGCGTCACGCCTGCAACCTCCCCCCCCCCCTCCCCCCACTCCCGCATCCGATCATGGTCCTTTTGCTGTGCCATTGATTATGAGGCTGAGACGCTACAATAAGATGGATGATTAATCCGTTCGTATCCAACGGAAAATATTGTGGCTGACGCAGGGACACGGATGGAGGTATTGGATGTCCAAGAAAGCCAGTATTTAATCAATGCCGAAGTTCGAGGTCTTTCCGCTCGTATTGTTAGGTTTCTTGCATTAGATTAATATGAGCTGGATTTTTGTTCTTTATGTGATTAATGACGGAAACCTATATGAGGAATAAGATTAGTGGGTAGTAAAGGTTTGGCATGGATATTGAGCAGGGTTTGTTTTGATTCACGAGCAATATAGGAGAGTCTCGGTTTTGATGGTAGTAAAAATTCACGATAACGATGTTAACGCTATTTTTTTGAAGAAAAAAAATATGAGTTAGATTTTAGTTCTTAATGTGTTTAGTGACAAAAACAAATGTGAAGAATAAGATTAGTGGGTGGTAAAGGCTTGGTATAACTATTGAGCAGTACTTGTTCTGGCTAACGAACAATATAAGAGAGCGCTGAGTCCACTAATGGTAGGATTTTAGATCTTCTGTTGTTTAGTTCTTATGTGTTTAGTGACAAAAACCAAAGTGAAAAATAACATTAGTGGGTGGTAAAGGCTTGGTGTGACTATTGAGCAGGACTTGTTCCGATTAACGAACAATATAGGATAGCCCAGATTCCGCTAATAGCAGGATTTTAGTTCTTTATGTGTTTACTGATAAAAACCAATCTGAAGAATAATATTAGTGGGTGGTAAAGGCTTGGTATGGATATTGAGCAGGGCTTTTTCAGGTTATTGAAAAATATAAGAAAGTTCAAAGTTCGCT
Organism: Uloborus diversus; assembly: GCF_026930045.1. Classification (NCBI taxonomy): domain Eukaryota; kingdom Metazoa; phylum Arthropoda; class Arachnida; order Araneae; family Uloboridae; genus Uloborus; species Uloborus diversus. Next base: position 89,601,043 of record NC_072735.1, read on the forward strand.
AGTAATAATAATTAACGATGTTAACATTATTTTTTAAAAAAAAATATGGGTTGGATTTTTGTTCCTTTTGTGTTTAATGACGGAAACTTCGACGAAGAAAAAGATTAGTGGGATGAATGTTTGGTACGAATATAGAGGGAGCTTGTTTTAATTCACAAGCAAGATAAAAGAGCCTGGATTTTTGCTAGTAGTAAAAATTAGCACTATTGTCAACTTTTTTTTTAAGTACCCATTAAAACTAGACGCTTATTTAATTAAATAATGCCAAAAAATTAATTCTAATTCCAAAAAAGTACCGAACTGTTCGAATTTTAATTTTAGTATCCTAATATTGGCAATTAATTGAGGGCGAAAAACTCCTCGGAAACATATCCTTAGAAACCCCTGATTTTTCTGCATTAGATCAAGTTTTCTCCAATATTCCAAGGTAATAATAATGTAATTATAACTGTTTTAAACTAAATTCATTCTAAAATGTAGGAAAGCTTTCAATTAGAAGTTTAACGTTGATCACGGTCATTGTTGAACAATGCTTTTAATAAAATTTTTAGCGAGAAGAAAATTATTAAGAAGAAAGATCTGTCTCCTTTTTTCCCCCCTCAGATGTGAGCAAATTAAATTCTGATTTTTTTTTTCTTTTTTGAGGCGTTCCCATAATCGGGGGATTTAAAATGTTGTTTATTTTTCTGCTATTTGTCGAAAGTGTAACTTTTTTTTTTTGTTTGTTTAAGCCTGATTGTTGAACACGCGTCACTTGGCATAACTTTATTTTCCAAGTAAACCATGCAAAGCCAGGTGACACAGCTAGCTTTTAATAAAGATTTAATGTAAGATATAAAATGCATGAGGATGGTTTCTTATTTCGGAAAATGTTCTTGAACGTCCGATGCTGTTTTTGAGAAATAAACATTACTTTCAGTTGCTAGAAAAACGTTAGCGGTCCAAAAACGACGGATTTCGTAAGATGTTTTTAGAAATCAAACTTTAATCTTTGACGCCAAATTGTGCTTAAAAATATACAACTATATTTTCTCCCCTCAATTTAGATTCGCGAATCAAAGATAAACATTTTACGTATGCATACATTTATTGAGCAATCACATTGCTTATTGTTCTCATTTGACTGTTTTTTGGCGTCCTTTGATTTTATTTTCCCACCGCCTTCCTCTGCAGCACCACCGTCGACCGCCGGCCGATCCCGATGCTGCTCCTCTAGCGAAAAGTCTCCAGATTGCGTTCTTATCCTACACATGAACGCATTAATACACACACGCGTGCCTACACACTGTCGCATACACATACACACACATGCCTACATACACGCGCACATATGCACACACACGCACACGCCTACACAAAGACACAAAGGCTCGTGATTGCGAAAAATATAATCTAAATTTAAACTGCCAAATATATTTTTTTTTTCATTTGTTTTTGGTTCAGATAAAACAAATCTGTTTAAAAAAAAGAGTTTGCATTTAAAATAAATAAAGGAAACATGAGTTTGAAACGTGGGACAGAAAAAAAAAATTGTGTTTAGAATTTTGATCGTAATTTGACTTTCAACTTCAAACTAGTATGAAAAATACCATTACGTATTTAACATGCACTTCAAAACGTTTACTTCAAATTTTGGCCTAAGTTAGTGCAATATGTATAAAAATGGAATTGATGTAGTAATAAAAAAACGTCATCAGTTCGCAGTTAACAGAAAATGCGCATTAACGCAGAAAACAAACAGAGCGTATGACGTATTGCAATAAGTGAATTCCATTTTATGTATGTACTAGAGGTACCTGCACGGCTTTGCCCGTAGTAGAAAATTAAAAGGTCTTTAGGTTTGCGTGTATATTTACAACTAATGTATGGTGAATTTCTCACCAATTGGCTTGCCCATGTTACGGTTCCAAGTTATGTTAACTTACTTGGTAATTTACTCGTCCATCTTATGATAATTTTGCTCGGGAAAATGATCTTAAAATAGGGAAGTTGCAACCTATTAAATGTTCATATTTTGGCTATTGGATATTGTTAATTGCCCCTCAAAACTAAAAAATTCACTATCGCCGAATTTTAAAACACAGTGGTTGATTTTTAATGAATTTTTAAAAATCCACGCGCAAAAGTGCGCTCTTCTGAAACGTCACGAGCCTACGTCACAGGGCGCGAATGGGCAGCCTTCCGCCGAAGATCCCTTGTTTTCGCTAGGGACATTTTGAGCGCGCTGATATTTTTATTTTTTAGAAATTCAATAATCCTTTTGAACACACTATGGAGGTCGGATTCGTTAAAGCACAATCTAAATAATCTTCTTCAAGTAATATCAATAATGACAATCGAATATTTACGAGAGGATGAGAGGTTTAATGTTCCAGAAACGCGAGGAGTTAAATGCGAGGAGATAAGCCTTTTACGTTTCGTCTTCGAAGTCGAATGCACGTTCTTCGGGTTCTCCCATGACATGGGAACCGGTTCGCTAGCGTTTCTCTCCTATCGGAAGAGCGCATGACGTCACTTCCTATGCCATTTGACGTCACAAGGGCTTGAACTTTAAAAATTAATTAAAAAAAACACTACTTATCGTATCGCAAAATTTTTTTCACCTATGATGTTCATACATGTTACTCTATCATATAAAAATAAAATTGAAAAATCGAAAACTTCCCTATTGGAATAGAAATAGAACAAAATCGAATTTTTGAAAAATCGCCTTGAGGTGCACAATTTCATGCTACAAACTATTTTTGTGCCAAATTTCATGAAAATCGACCGAATGGCCAAGGCGCTATGCGCGTCACAGTGATCCAGACAGAGACACTTATAGCCTTATTATTAGTAAAGTTTATCACATATATGCACTTTTCAATTACACTGGCCTCAAAAAGTTAAGATACAACATTTTCTTCGAAGCTTACCATTAAAAAATGGCAGTAACAATAAAATGCATAGTTTGCATGAAAGATAATAACAAAAATTAAAACAATTGATAAAAAAATGATAGCTGCCATAGAAAAGAATGTATTTATATGAGTGAGAAAAAAATTGTGCAAATATCAAGCTTTCGTACTTTTGTGTGTAAGTTGTGTTGATTTTCAACTGTTGTTGGCAGTTTCGGTGACAACAGTCAATATTGTTTAGAAAATGTCCCAGAGATGTCGTTTGCCCAATTCATTTAGATGGCGGGCAGTTGGATGGATGGAAATAGGACTGTCTCAGGCTGATGCGGCTAGACGTCTTAATGTGTCTGGTAGTATTCAGCGACTTTGGAATCAAAACCAATCCGAAGATTCTGTGTCCAGAAGACCTGTTCCAGGCCGACCACAAGCTACAACACCTGTAGAAGACCGTTTTCTAGTTCTTTCGGCCCGAAGGAGAAGAACGACTAATGTGCCGCAGCTCGATGCAGACCATTTTACAGCATCAGGAAGAAGAATATCTGCTACTACGGTGTGAAATCATCTTCACAATGCAAGTCTCTATGCAAGACGACCAGTTGTGTGTGTTCCGCTCAACGGACCTCAGCAAAGGATTTGCTTATGCTGGGCATGAGAACATGTTTCCTGGACCCAGCAGCATGGGCTTCTAGGCTGTTCACAGTCGAGTCCAGATTTGCGTTGGAGAGTGATTCAGGGCGTTTACTGTCCTGGAGGGAACAGTGCACTAGATACCATCAATCCAACATTGTTGAAAGGCACAGTTATAGAGATGGTGGAATCATGATTTGTCTGAGTGGGCAGGAATCTGGCTTGGTAGGCACACTGATCAGCATGTGTTCCATGGAGGAACTCTGAGTAGTCTGAGATATCAGGATAAGATCCTTGATCCATATGTCCGCCCATATCCTGGTGCTATTGGTAATGACTTCATTCTGATGGATGGTAATGCACGACCTCACCAAACTCGGATTGTTAGGGATTATCATGAAAACCACGGTTTCGAACGAATGGAATGTCCAGCTCGATCTCCAGATCTGAATTCGATAGAACATCTTTGGGTACTATCTTTCCAGATAGGTTGCTTCTTTCAATCTTCCTCCATGGTCGTTACATGAGCTGTAACATAGCTTACTCTCTGTCTGGTCTTCGCTTCCCATTCCGGGGTCTGACAACTTAATAAACAGCATGGAAAATCGATGCCGCCAATGCATTCAAGTTAGGAAGGACACATTCTTTATTAGACACCATTTTTGTATTGTTTCTATGACATTTTACTACATAATACTGCGATGTTCTGTTTTCTTCAAAAATACACTTTTCCTCAAAGATTGCTTTTTTTTGTTACAAATCGTCTTTGCAATACACTTATACAAATTTCTATGACACATTCAATAAAAAACTATTTAATGCACGTATCCTCCAAATTCTTTGTCTCTACGCTCATTCATATGCGAACTAAACGCAAAAAATCGGTTGTACCGTAACTTTTTGAGGCCAGTGTACTTGCTCCGTCTAAAATGTAACCAAAAAAACTTTAAATTACGTAAATTTAACAAATTCAAAGAATTCTAGAATGTAATACAAAATAATTTAATTAAAAAAAAATAGATACAACTTTTTATCCCTATTTTACAAAAAATATTTTATCTTTCTTAAAAATCGCATAAAATATAAAAACGAGATAAAATGCAAGTACTATGACGTCAATTAACATCAATATATTTAACAAAAATGTTCTCAGAGCAAAAACATAAAATACGCAATCATGCAAGGTTCTTCTTTTCTCAAGGATTCTAAGATTTTTTTTTCTCTCAAAAGAACTTGATTGTTTCCATGAGAAATAACAAAAATTTATTTAAAAACAGTTGATTACCGAAACAAGTAAAAACCCAGCCGATCTTTTTAGGCATTTATTTTTACTACAAATTAAAAGAGCTTTTAAATTCCTTTGCTTAAACGTAGTTATGCTTTTTTTATGAGTACCACAAAATGTTGTATGGTTTTTATACAAGCCATAGTCCATTTTTTTCTGAGGAAGACTTTCAACAAGAAAAGAAAGCTATTTTCTTCCTAAAACGTACTTTTTTATTTCTCCTTAAAGTTGTGTATTGACCTGCAAACTTTTCTGTTCCTGATAGATGCCCTAGACTCAAAGCAGCTGCAAATGATAAACTAGCTTCCCCCGTCGGTTGCAACAGGGCGGTTTAATTTTACATAGTGCATAAAATTTATTCACGTAATGGGATTTCCAAAGTCATGTTTGCATTTTGCTTTACTCCAGTAAAGCACGAGCATTAAAATATAAGGTGCATAATATTAATATTACTGAGGAAATATAAAAATAATTCAGCATTCGTGGTTCATTCTCATTAAATGCCACATACGAAAAAAAATTAATTTAATCTCGCTTAATAAACAAATGCATATGCAACTTTCCTGCATCATATTTCATCAGAAATTGTATTTTGAAAAATGTGTATACAACGAGAATACTTTTCCGTTGCATGTACTAATGTATACGCCGATTCAAGTTACACTTCTTAAAATCTTATTTTTTTATGAATCTCAAGTCACGGGAGTACATTTGAAAAGTACAGTAAATATCGAAATCATAAAGGCAGACTAAATGGAGTGCGAAGGAAGGTAACAGAAAAATTTCAAGAGAGTTTTTATAAAATCCTTCAACTGATAACGAAAATTCATTTCACAAAATCTACTTCAGATATAAACATATTTTTTTTTTAAATCATTTTCTCGGAAATTAGTTCTATGATCTTAATATATTTCTGTGTTCCATTCTTTGTAAGAGAAGCTTTATAAGACATTCAAATTTTTGCAGGGCAAAAGCGAAGTCAAAATTTATCTTCTGGAAAGTGAGGGTTTGGTCATGACATTCTTAATATGGATTTACACTGACAAATTAGATTTGGCACAATATGTTATTTTTTGCTGTTCCGAGTTTAAGGAAAAAGAACAGAAAAAGTGTTTGCCCATAGTATTAAACTACCTTACAGTAGGGGAAGCTGCTGTACCCACGGACAAAATTGTCTTTTGAATTTTTGCTGGTCTCTGGAAAATGGATGATCAACCGGAAAATTCTTCTGGCAGAATCTACAACTTGTCATCTAATTTGGCAATTTTTTTCAGGTGAAAATCTCTAAGTTTTCATCTTCAAAAAAATTTTCTTAAAAACCATCTTTTTTGTCCATGGGTACAATACCCCGTTCACCCCGCAGACAGGTGCGATTATTTTATCGAAAATTTATCGAAGGTTTTTTTTTTCCTTTTTTTTAAATTTTCCTTAATTTTTAACATCATTGAACTTTTTTAAAAAGTTTTTAATATTAAGAGAGTTAATGATGAAATGAATAATTAATATGTTTTTAAACAAAAAAATATTACTTGATGCATGATAGTATGGCTCATTATGTACCTACATAATAGCATCAATTGATAGGCAAATTAATACCTTTAACCAAAATTAACACATTACAAAAAACGCAGTTTAGATTAAACCAACAAAAGTCTAGAAAAGCCGACTTTAAATTAAAACAAGGGGGATTGACGGTCTGTAGATCCTACAACAGGTGGGGGTTACTTCAACACAAAATCTTCAAGCCCTACTTCAAATTCATCATCATTGTTGAGCAAATTTCGGACGTTGATGACAAGGCACCATTTTGAGGTACTTCACATTGTAAGAAGATTCAGGTGTGACCAAAGGAGACTAAAAATTGCTGTCCGTGGGTATACATGGTTATGTGTCCTTGGGTACAAAGGTATGGCATTTTGATTTTGCATGCCAGTCACATCGACAGGACCACAGTTTTACAACATTAACAATCAGAAACAAAATCTTCAAAATATAGTGAATCATGATACCTACAAAAAAATGAAGAATACAATCCGCGACGGAAGAAAAAAAAAAGAAATTGCTCATGGTTTTTTTTACTTAGATCCTACTAAAACCAAAAACTGTGATAGAATCTTAAATGTTTGTTTGATGGCGTTGAAACTTCCTGGGGTACTGGAGAGGGTGTGACACACACGTTGAACCCCAATTAGGATCTCTCTTGACGATACCCGGAATTTCCTGACCAACGTTTGTGGGTACAGCAGCTTCCCCTATATATTTCATTTAATAATGATACATTAAAGGAAAAAAAACTGTAATTACCAAAAGCAGTTTTTTCGATCATAATTAGCTTAAACCATCAAAAGAAGTAGAAGGAAATGGTTTTTTTGAGAGCGATAAGCTACTGTACAATATACATTTAACTTAGGACATATAATAAAATTAACAAAGTACTTTTGTCGTCAAAGTGGTTTTTTTTTCGTCCAGAATTCGACAAAACCGTCAAAAGTAGTAAAAGGAAAATGTCTGCTCATAGATAATAAGCTACCCAAGTACTCGTATTATGTATTTTTTTAGAAGGGATAGAACAAATAGAATATTTGAACCGCTAAAGTTGAAGCAAAACATTTATATTTTACTGAAATACCATTATTCTTCGCTAAACATCTACATACGCTATGCATATTTACATGTTTAATTTCATTCAGAGAGAAACGATCGCTGACACAGCCTAAATCTTTCGCGAAAAATATTGTGCTCAGCACTTCCGCGATTTCATTTTTGCTTCGCAAAAGTCAAAAGTTATGAAAAACTTGACGAAAGACTGACAAAAGAAATGAAGTTTAAGACGTATTTTTATCACCAAAGTCTTATTCAATGATGGTAGCGCGTAAAAAGCTAAGACATGAAATCCGCTCTGCAAACTTATGTTTGCATTAAGCGTAAGTAACAAAATTCGAAATATGTTCGCTATAGCAATGCAGCAATCGTAACTCATTGATTAGTGCATCTCGACAACAGCAGTTAGAGTTGTTCTAGTTTTCGCTCTACGTATATACAAATAATAATAATAATAATAATAATAATAGCAGCACAATTTGAAATGATGATTTACATGTATTTTATAGCTCAAACTTACATTTTAGGTAAACACTATATTGCAAGACAAAAGTTGATTTGCAAAAGCTAGATAAAATTACGTTTGTTAGTTCAAATAGTTAGTAGACTTATTGAAGCAACAGTTCCTTTTTTTTTTTTTGGTAACTGACATCTTTATTTTTTTTCAGTGGAATACGAAATCGCGCTTATTTATCACAGTAATAATACGAGGGTCATTCAATAATTAAAGAAGTTGACATCACAGGGATAAGTTCTAAACTGGTTGTTAACCATTGCTCTGCTTATGACCTCAAAGTTAAGTTAAACGATGCCGAATCTTCTTATAAATTAAATTTTGGTAGATCAGCATTCATTCAATTTTGCTGGAGCTCAAAAACGAGCTCTATTATGTTGTAGATTGGTTGGTTGGTTGTATTTGGTTTAATGACACAAGAGCCCTTATAGGCTACATTGCCAAACGGTTGTTTCATATAATGAAAATTTGAAACAAAAGTGTTCTGCAGAATAACGGACATAAAACTTCTATAACTTTGAAAAATACTGTCGAAAAATACACATAAACGAAGATTTAAATTTAGAAATACAAATCAAGAAAATTTGGAATGTAAAGAGAAAAGTTACAAAAACTAAAAAACACAACGTAAATACAAACACAATGAGACGTACACTAAATTAACTAAAGAAAACCAATTTCCTCAAGGAATGGAGCAGTTTAAGATTGGGTACGTCCCCCAACAATTCAAAGCTGGATTAAAATGATTGAAGAATTCGAAACGTATATGATTAAAATTGAGATTATCAGAAATGATGTGCAACACCGCCATGTTCTAGATTGAATAAATGTATGGTGAAAGCTGTATGAAACGTTGACATTTTTCTGAGTATGTACAGCAGTTCAAAAGTACCCGAAGGCACCTTTTTGTCCATACTATTGAAGTTTCAACTTAATCAAATTCATCTCAGCTCACAATTAACAGCCAATACAATTAAGATTTGCTTTTGAAGAAGATGAATCCAGCCATGAGAGAGAAACGTCATAGATCTTAGAATATAGGTGTTCTTCACCAGCAAAACCATGCACGTTCTCACACTGCGGAATTCACCCGTGAAACCATTGAAAATATGAGTTATAGGGTACTGCCATGTAGGACAATGAGTATTAGAAATGGGGTATTTATTGCCTTATCCACCAGATAGATCCAATTTAGAACCTTATAATTTCCATTTACTTGGTCCACTGAAGGAGGCATGACGCGGAAAGTTCCAGAATAACGAAAGTGTCAAGAAATTTGAGAAATTGACTCCAAAACCAAGACAAAGAGTTTTTTTTTTTTTTTTTGTAGTAGGTATAAAAAAGCTAGTACTCAGTTGGGAAAAAAGCATATACATATTGATGCGGATCATATTGAAAAGTAGGAAAAATACTTCATTGCAGAAAAATTAACGTTTTTTACTCCTGATCTGCTTGTATCTTTAATTTTTGAATGACCCTCGTACACTTATGATATTTTAGTTTCACAAAAAATTAAAACTTGATTGCCCGCTAATGAATTAAAAACCATATCACTAAGAAATATTTCAGTATATGAAATAAATGTTTTTGTGACTGAATAAAAAGCAATGTCCACCAATGTTTCTTTAAGACTCAGACAAAAACACCTCTAAGTTCTATTTTTCGCATTGCGTATAGTATTGAACGTGATACAATTGAAGCAAATATAAAAAGTGTTAAAATACAAACCTGCATACTACTCCGTGGTGTGCACGTTTGCATTTTGAACGGTACTCAATTTAAAGTTACTCCTGTAAGGGAGTAATTAATCAAGAAAGATGCCCAAGACGTCGGCTAAGGTCCCACTACGAGCAGCGATTATTGCAAAAGGTCAGAAGAATCAGTAGAATAGTGAAAAGACTGAGCTGTTCAGTTCTTTTGCTGAGTTTAGGTTTAAGAATTAATTGATGTAAATAAGATTACGTTATTCTGCACGCTACTAAAAATGGGTACTTTTATTGACTTCAAATTAAATATTTGATGGCGTAGAAATCTTTATTTAAATAAAAGCCGATTATCGAGTAACCCGCGTGCCGCGTGTTTCAACAATGAAACTCGCGCCACGGCATGATAATTTGATAATATGATTTGGTAGAGTTTAAGTTGCAGGGAAACTCTTTATTGTGAAAAGGCTGAACTCAATCCAATGACAACTGTTTTACTGGTAAGACTCATTTTAAGAGAATGAAGAAACGTAAAAATGGTCAACAATGACCGCTATCTACTGTAGTTAAGAATTAATCCTCTGGAGTTAGAGTTAAAACTTAAACTACCAAAATATCACCAAACAGACAATTGCTGCGTACAAATGTAGATGCAAATTTTCATTCCGTCATACCATGACGGGCGACTTTCTAGTTCTTTAATATTTTTCTGCATACATTTGATTGCACGTCTAATAAATCTCAACAGAATCAAACAAGCACACAAAGTTTGTTGATATCTCAAACTTGTGTTGATTTTTTTAAATAAAAATCTGCTTATTGCTTTTAGGAATACATAATTTTATCCACAACGTCACTTTTACACCTTTTTTAGAATAATATAGGCATTAATACATTTCAGAATAAGTTTAAATGTAAATTATTAGAAAATTATTTATGAAAAACGTCACATAACTTCATGCGCGTTCACAAAAAAAGCATTCCTTAACAGCCTGAACTTTTAATCGGGCAGTGTTGAATGAGTCTTTAAAAAAATATTTTTATAAAACTTCTTCATGGATTTGAATGATAGGGTAACGGCACCAGTAACAGAGATGCTTAAGACATCGCCCTCGGGTTATTTCAATATCATGAGCCTTTTATTGTATTTAAAATTTTAAAACTACTTTTCTCTCATGCAATTACATTTAATCTAATGTTTGTCCGCTTCTGGATCCTTTGAATTCGTTAATTCTATTATTATTTTTTTCGATTTCGAAAAAAAAGATTCGACCTCCAGGAACAGACACCGAAAATTCTGATGATACGCAGTAAATGATAGGATGAGGAAAGTATGAGTAACGGACATAATTCGGCTTTTTTGGACCAAATGTGCAAAAATTCTTTAGTTTTAGATCTAAAACCTTATTAAATTCAATTGAATATGAAACACCGGCAGACCTGGTGGTAGCTGTTCATAACCTTACACCACTGCCTTGGAAATACCAACTGGCTCATAAAATTCCCTCTGATAACAAAAAATGGGTAAACCGTATTTATGGGCCCCAGCAAAATCAGTTTTACCCGTCTAAAATTCTTATTATTTAAATCAAAACTTACGACCGTCTGTTACTGGCCCCGTGTCTGTTACTGGTGCCGTTACCCTAATTGGTGTCGTCTTTTCTTTTAAGTTTTATCACAGCGGTTAAGATCACTAAATTAAATTCTGTTGATTTTGCTTTCATTGTAGAGTAATCTGCTTGAGATAAATTAATTTTTTTTTTGGATTCACGAATTTTTGCCTTGTTTTTACTTGCACTTAATAGCACCATTTCGAAATTGAAAATTCATTACATCGTGAAAAACTAGCTTATGGATCGTGACAGTAACAAGCATTTAAATTGAAGTATGCAATTATTTTCAAACAAAATTGGAGCTGCTTTTACCTTTCTGCGTCAAGTTTTTCGGGATGAAATGAAAAAAAAAACAACCTCTTCTCGTGAACTCTCGTAATTGGTGGTCAAACATAGCTATGTTCAGTCGTTTTCTGTTTGAAAATTGTGTAAGGACTACTGCCAATTCATTAAAGAAACTTTATTTTATTTTATTTTATTTTATTTATTTGTTTTTCAAATAAGAGCTGTCCATTCACTGAGGATGTTATATTACTGCTCGGTCTATACTCTATTAAGATATTGAATAAGAGTTGATGTTCAATTTGCATGAAGGTTAATGGAAGCTCAGATCGCGTAATGCTGTTGCGTCTGTAAGTGATTACATACTCATTCAAAACTCCTGACAAAATTTAAAAGCTAATCATCAAACTGAAATTTTGAAATACTCTTTGACAAAATTAAACAAACGAAGTTCCGGAAATATTAGTATGTTTAACGTGTTTTATACATTAGTATAAAATCCATGGAGTACATCCATCCGAATATAACTAACAGTCAACACTTGCTCATTTTTAATAACATGACCTTAGACGGCAATGCAATTTCAGAGCGCGAATAGCACTTGTTTCTAAGCATTTCCTTTCAACTAAACTCTGAACTCGACCTTTGTTCGATAATGCCATTTTCGGCGCAGAATTAACTAACGTGGAATCGCTCCCCAGATGCTGTTCTCTCCACCCCACCATAGATAGAGGAGGGATAAATTAAAGCGAATTTTCAACGTCTAAAATAATTTCTGGAGTGAGAGCGAATATCGTTTAGGAATGGAAAAATCGTGTTCGGAATTTTGAGTGAATTAAACATGGCGGACTTTGATGCGGATTCTATGCTAATGCTATCGTGCAAAATTTCATTTCCAGTTAATTTATGGTCGCTTTTTCTTTTGTATCTTTGCCTACGATTTCAACTTGGATTAGAAGTTTCTTAATTGTTTAAATGCGTTCTCTCTTAGTGACTGTCAATAATGATTGTGTGTCAAACTATTATCAATGGAATGTGACATGCAAGATACGTCACTGTTGCCTAACTTACATAGCGTGCTGTTTTAGTTCTTTAATTAATATTGCTTTCTTAGTTTTTTATTGTTATTAGAATAATTTTTCGAGACATATTTCTCTTATATGAGGGCTCAGGTTTCCTTGTTAATTATGACCCAAATCGTTTATCATGCGAGTGCATTCGGGTTATTCAGATGGTTTAGACGAGAAATTCTAAAATGAACTTTTGTATTCTTATATATAGAGGTGCTATAGAGAATGGTTATTAATTAAGTGCAACATAGAACAAAACAATAATTTACTTATTTGATGGATAGTACTTACAGACTTGAAATTCGATACACAATTAAATCGTACTTCACTAAACTCTATTTAACTGAACTACTGACCTAAATGTTATTGGTCCGCGTTTGGAGACAACGACTTTGGAAACGATTTTTCAGATTGAACTTTACGGCCGTTTTGCTATATTAAAAGGCTTTATTACTATTTAGAAAAGGTTTTTAGGTAGCAACTGTTATCATTTCTGAAACGAGAGTTTTTGTAATGGAAGAGGGCAACTCATTTTGTATGTGTATTGCATATTTTTTTTAATTCCTTTTTTTATTTTTTTTTTCATACAGAGGGCTTATTTTTGTTATTTTTTTCTAACTGTAATGTATATTTTCACATAATTCTTTTTTTCTCTAGGTTAAAGGATAGGGGCTTTGAGACACAGTTGTCGTTATTCTAATAGATAATGTTTATACTACATAGAACATTCTTGGATCTTTCGCTAAAAGAGGTGTGCTTTTTAATCAAACAAAAGGATTTTTCCACTTAGGAAGGATATTTTTATAAACTCAAGGAACTTCCTTTAAATTCTTCGCACAAGCATCATCGTGCAGGTAGATCTATTTATTGCATAAAAACTGTAATCTTACAGATTAAAACTAGAGAAAAATCTAAGTTAAAAAAAGCTTGAAATACTGGGAATGGAAAAAGCAAGTGAACATGCGATTATGTTATACCTTAAGAAGTTTTATGATTGTATCTTAGAGAATCGATATAGCATATAAAGAGTGCCCGGATGAAAGAAGAAATGTTATTGTAGACCGAGGCACATTTACGCGGAATTTTTTCAATGAATTTTCTAAATTTTATGTTTTAACTTAGGAAAATTTAGACAACGCGGTTTTATGAGACAGTAGATGGAGTCAAAACTGGTATATTCAGTTGTTGTTCAGTTTGTGTTTTTAACCGTTTAAAAAAAATATTTTTCAGTCCTAGTCAGTTGCGTCAACTTGCCCCGGCCACGGCGCACGTTTACGCATTTTTTTTTTTTTTGGTTCTGTTAGTGTTTTGAACATAATGTCGTACCCTCGTTAAAATAAAGCAAATATATTACAGACTGAATGTGAATAGTGTATAAAGTAAAAGCTGAACGGGCATGCAGACAGCACTACATGACTATAAGCTATAAGATACGAATTTGTAACTAAATTAAAAATTAAATGGTGATTTTTAAAACTAAAAAGTTTAAAAATACTAAAAAGTGTTGAGACAGTTCGGAGCGACAAAAAAAGTCAACGCACGTTTTGAAGTAAGATACAGTAAGAACGTGCGTAAAGGTGCTCAGACTTCAACGCGTAAACTTGCTCCGTCGCCAAGTTTGGCTTTATTTTTACCGTGCAAAAAAATTCAATAACATTTCAATTCATACAAATAGAATTCTCAAAAAAAAAAGGATAACATTCTGCAAATTTTAATATATTTGTTCTTTCTTAACTAAGTATTATTTATTCACAAAAAGCTTCAAAACGTTCAACTCAAAATTTACTCGACTTGGTAGAAAACATATTGCTCTTTCTGCATGCTTTATCGAAGCTCGAAAGATGCTCAAAATCTTGTGAGGATATTTGCTAGGGAGCAGCATCAATCTGTTACGACTGTTGGCTCTTCAGTTATAATTCGTTTTGAAAATAAGGCACTGCGTAAACATGCCCTGGTATACCCTATTAGTAGAGCTTACAGAAAAAAAAAATATTAGAGAGAGAGAGAAAATGAAAGGAGAGGGATCAAGGCAAAAACTGACTTAAAAGTAAACCCTAGGAAAAAAGGCCGTGATTTTTAACTTCAAACCGGATTTTCTCAAACTCTGGAAGAAGTGACATTTCATTTTTTCCCCTACGCTCTCTATTTGTTAGGTCATTTGTGCGGCAGCACAACATTGGAATTTTTTTTTCATTCGCATGAAGTGAAATTTGACATTAGTAGAGCACAAAAGAAATATCACGAATATGACACTATATTTAACACTAAGGACATTTCAAACATTGTTCAAAAATATTTTATTCATTTCTAAAAGGTTTGTTTGTGTGAGATTTCCAAAAATGAACAAAAGTAGATAACAAATTACTATTTAACTAGCCTGTAGAAAAGTTAACTAGTGAATATGCAGAAATAAGATTTAATAATATTCGTTATGGTAAACTTTAAAATTGTAATCTATAAAAATAGATATTATATAATATAAAAATATATAGGCAGAAATATGTTTTACAAAATTGTGTATTGGTTTAATCAGCTATAATTATATATATATATATATATATATATATATATATCAGCGAAGTTGAACAACATTAAAAGCTAAATTAAAATGTAATATAATCCCTCAGATAAACATGTCGTAGAACTGAATGTGAACCGAAAGCATAAAGAGCAAACAATACGACATTAACGATATTATTTTCTGTTTTTACTTATGTCGAAAGCAAACAATTCGTCAACCCCGCTACCTACTTCTGTTTTATTCCTTCCTAGATGATATTCTATGGAAAGCAATCATTTTTACTAACACATAAAATCAAGGTTAAAAATTAACTATATCTAGTCATGTTTTACTTCACACATATATCATATTGTAAAATTATTACATACGTTATTGGCAGAAAATGTTTTCATCTGTGAGATAATAAAATTTAAAGTCACTAACAATGATAAATTAATCATATTCAGTTAATAAAACTTTAAATGCACCTTCTTTCTAAATAATAATTAACACACAAAACTGCATTATTATTTAAGTAATTTCATAAATACAAAAACTATTACTTACACATGGTTTATATAATTACTAAAACATGATTTTCGGTAATATTTTGCTTAACAATGAACGTTTGTTGTGGTGTCAATAGTTAAATAACCTGTCTTCTTTGTCTCCCTACTGCATTTATTTCTGCGTAGAGCCAGGAAAATGTCAGACGTAAAAGCGCCAGTTTGCTGAATTAAATTAAAGTAGACAGATTTACGCGCCATAAATTTAACATGGCATGTCATGAATACAAATGTTATGTTGCTTCCTGCTTATTATTAGCATTCGCCTATTACTTTATAAAATCGATTCGAAAATGTGAGGTCATATTTGTCTGTTTAGTGGAAAACTGTTATCAAAAATTTCCTTAATAAACTGTTAAGGTGCAATATAATGGGGATACGTATCTAAATTCAGTTCATTTATCTAGATTTTGCAGATAAAAGGAGAGCTTCCGCAGAATTTACGGAGCTCTCGTATTCCTTATTTTTCCGCTAAATGAGGCACCGGAGTTACTTTGAATCCTTTCCACTTAAAGCTACTCAGGAAAAAGGAAATCAGCTATCCGAACAAAATTATATATATATATATATATATATATATATATATATATATATATATATATATATATATATATATATATATATATATATTTATTTCTTTATTTATTTATTTATTTTTTTATTTTTTTTTCTCTTAACTTTTTTAAACGAGCTTTTTATAATTATTTTTTTAATTTTAGATGTTTGCTTGAAATGAGCAGCACACATTTTTGTTTTAGTCACTATTTGCTCATTAAAAAAAATAAATAAATAAAATTTAAAAGTTAACAATGGCTTTTCATAATGGCTTAAGACCTGAATATGGTACGAACTCAAATATTCCAGATATTACTTTTTGAATTAGGAAAGATAAATATCAATTTAGAATTTTCGTCAACTTAACAGACGGATAGATTTTAAGAAATTGGTACATATGTGCCTTATAGCTGAACAAGTTTTGTAGAAGATTTAATTAAATTTTATGATTTATTAGACTGCAATACATAACATTCTTGCATAAAAGTTGGGAGTGAGAAGGGATTTATTGAGATTTGGCCTTTGTATCCTAGTCAATGAAACAGATTCGGGGAAAATATAATTCGAATTCTTTGCCCTATGCCCTTCTCTTGAACTGGCTTCCGGTGACTTTAAAAAATAACAAAAAAGTAAAACTGGCTTTCAGTTGGTAAAACTCAAAAAAAAAAAAAAAAAAAAAGAGAAGTGCCGTCAGCTACAAAACAAAGTAAGAGTGAAAATATCCTCAAGAATTCAATTGAAGATGTTCTCAAAATGTGATGGACCTTAGAAGCCGATGCAGTTCTATTTCGACAAAAAACACCCACACACACAGTTGTGATTCAGATTAAAATTCCAAAAATAAACTTTGAGACAATCCGACATAAGATTAATCGTAAGATCTAAATCTGCTCCGAGGAATTATTGAAAATAAAATGATTGACTTAAAAACTACAAGCATATTCTATCTGTGAGTTTTCTCCTGAAAAGATGGCAAAATTCCTTGTTTAGGGAGCTTCAGGTTTATTTTTTATTTAAAAATTTATGGTTTTTTTCTACAACTCAAGAAATATTCCGCAGAATTGTACAAGAAGTACAACAATGTGACGCATGTCACAGCGATGCGCTGTTTCTTATACATTTTGTAGAACAAATAAAATAAGTAATGATTAATTTCGTAAAAAGCATTTTCCAAAAAACAAAAAATCTTTTGAAACAGTTTCCGTTAATGAAAGCAGAAGACTTAGTCAAGACATTACAAAAGATAATCTATAATGAACTACGAAACAAAAACATAAATAATCAAAAAAATGCTAAAACATTTCAACCTAAAACATGTTATTATTGTTCAAAAAGCGTATTAATTATCTAACTAATCAGCGTAAAATGAATAACTTAAAATAGAAAGCGTGTCTATATATTGTAGATGACATTCAAAGGTAATTCAGATAGTTCAGAGGATAAAATCCCTAACTCGATAACATGTAAAATGTATAATGATTTAACAAATATTGTCTTACTTCAAATTTCATTAAAAAAATAAAATCGATTAGTTCTCTCTGCATAGTTTTCGCTTTGTTTGAGATGCAAGACGAAAGAGTAAAGAACTTTAAACAAGGAAGCTAACATAATTATAGCAATTTAGAAAGCAACGGAAGTTTAGGAAAACAGCTGAAGTATTTCCTGTAGCAGTTAAATCTTTACAATATGCTTCCCTCAACAATTTACAGGGCACATAAAGTTCATTACTTTCCGGAAGAAAATTTTTAAATAATAGAACTATAATGAAGTTGTAGAGATCATTGCTTTTTTGTTTAATAATAACATGATTTAGTAGTTTTTTTTTTTTGTAGCTTTTTTGCATAAAAGCAACTTTATACGCAAAATTAGCTAATTGGTTATAAATCACTTAAATTTTCAAATCTCTGTTTAATTATAATTTCAGTCAATTTACTGACTCGGACATTTTTGGTAGGTCATGCTAGATTTTTAGGAAATATTTTAAGGATATGGTTTCATGAGTTTGATCATGACAATATCCACAAATATGCGAGATTTTTTTTAAAATAAAAATACACTAAATTTAATTAGCCAGTTAAGGTAGTAAAATAGAAAGAAATAGAGACACAGACTCAAATAATTAAGCCAAGCGAATCGATAGGATTTCATGAAAAAGTAAATAAATGTATGTAGTAAATTTGTAGATAACTATCAAAGTTTTCTGAATTTATCGTGAAAGGTAACAAAAAATAAGTTCTTTAGAGAAACCGAATGAAAAAAAAGCAGAAATATGTTTAAAAATAATAAAAACAAGATAAAAGTTATAATTTTTAAAATCATGTCAACAAATTTATAATGATATGTCAGGAATGAAAAGCAAAAGGAAAGAATTTATCTGAACAATGTATTTCTAAATTTGATGCCATCCCAATTTTATCAAGTATATACTCGTATTTGAGTTCAAAAAGAGGATAAGTTAAAAATTATTTTATTTGAAAAAGATTGATTGTTGGTTATATGTTCTATGATCATCTAATCGCTGCGACAGTTATGCTGAAGTAGATAACGCGACTTCCCGTGCAGGACAAATTGTATGACGTCTGTGAAGGACATAAATATATATTAAAATGATTGAACGTTACGCGCTACGAGCGTTAACATAGGATTGTATTATTCCCTTGTTCACATTCCTTTCAATGTAGTTTAGTATTCACGTTCAAATATTTAGATATCATGTGGGTTTTTAAACTATGTTCTGAAGCTCTGACATTAGCAAGCCGTTTTAAAAAGATATTTGTTCAGATAGCACTTCAGATTTTTCCGATGGCCCCAATACTTGATTGTTTTCTCAAAAGATGGATTCAAGTACGTTAGTCATTATTTTCGAAAATTGCCTGAACTTACGTTTTTAGGACATTACATTCATATAAGCATTTTGATTAACTAAATGACTCAACTGTTTAGGGGTAAAAATTTGGTGAAATTCAAACTATTACTTGGAGAACATATCTTATGCATGTACTTCATTGCAATGAAAAAACTAGATGAATGGAAAACCGGCTAGTAGCTATTCAATTTGAGGTTTAATGTGTGTGACATTAAGATTACATTAATGTTGAAAAGGAAAACATAAAAAATATATTTTAAAAAAAAAGATAAATTACCGATATAAAATATTCATTACTCGATAAATTCGTTTCTAATAGAGCATTTTTTTTATATTTTTCAATGCCTCTTCAGTTCCCCATGCTCCTAAATGTGTATAACTTTTTAATACATCAGTCCCCAAAAGTACTTTGAATCCCCCTGTTGTTTGATAGGAATATGAAAAATGCTCTTGATGTTCTTCCTGCGTTTCTCTAAAAGAATGAAAAGAGGAGGAAGCGCACAGATGGCATATAGGCGGGGGAACTTCTTACCTGTTTGATGAGGATTTAAAGAGACTCAGTCTCTGACTTAAAAAGAGAGGGAAACATATTAGCAGTATTCTGCGTGATTTTACAAAATATAGTTCAGTTTATTTTATTTAATGGATTTTCTTTGAAGAATATATATTGAATAAGTAGAGCTATTATATTTTTAAAGGGTAAAAAATAATATGCGCATATATTAAAGGTTTTCGTATAAGACAAAGACTTTTCACTAAAAATGATTCTAATGAATCCACTAAAAATGATTTTGTAGTTCTTCAGTGCGCATAAAAATTTCCATTCGTAAAATTTTGCTGCTTTGTGGTTCTCTCTATTGATCTTTATCTTTGTTTATCTGAACCATAAATGCGCGTCAAATGATGCGATGTTCGATATCAGTTTGACTTGAGCACAAAGTAAGCATAGATCCATGTTGGTCTAATCACGGCTCCACATAACTCTTTTAGGCCTTGACAATCGCTGAAACCCAGACAACAAAGATGGCGCTACAGGAAACCCCTTTTCCCATTACGGCGCCCCTGATTGGTGGATTCAGGGGTTCCGTTCAACTCCTCTTGCAGTCAAAATGGTTGCCGTCAAATAAAAAAAAAACAAAAAACAAACTTTGAAACGTTGACATTAATTGGTGGATGCATGAGCTGCGTCAGCTTAACACAAAAAAGTCACAAATTGTTAAGACCCGTTAAGCGTTAGCGCATCTAGTGGTGCCATGGTCTAATCTGCGGTAAATATTGTGTCAAAATATTTAACCGTGTGGAAAGACTTAGAATGTTACTTATGTAACAGAATTTTCGAATGGTATTGGAAATACAAAAACAACGAAAATGGTGATGAGGGGAGGGGAACTGTTTTTGAAAAAAACAATAAAAAATAACCCTAACTGCCTCCCCTTTGATGTGTATATTATTAAAACACTTATCAAACATAATGATTCAAATTTTGTATTTTAGTTTATTTCCAAATATTTTAGTGTCGGAAAGGGAAGAAATTTGCATACGTCAGCACTCTGCGTCCGAGATTATTAAGAACTTTTCTTGTTACGCCTGCAATAAAAATATGATAATATGAAACTCCTCAATAAATCCAAACAAACTCAAAATCTGTATGCTACATGAAAATGTACTATGCAAGATTTAACTAAAATAGTTTTCCTTTTCGGATATTCGCTTTAAAAAGGAAGATGAAAAATGAACCTATTTATTGAAACAAATTGCATAGAAATTTGTTTACGTAGAAGCAGTTTAAATTATCTACAAAAACTTCTTGCATAGCATGGAAGTACGCATTCCAAAATAAGAAATTTTATTTATTTATTTATTTGAGAAATTTGCTTATGATTTTTTGAAAAGATTTCATTCAAAGCAGTAGAAAGTCTTTTTCTAAGTAGCATTTTCAAGAAATGTAAATATGCACTTTTCATTTATGAACTTACCAACTATAACTTGGTTTCAAATTTGAAAATGCATTTCTACGTAGCGCATATTTTGAAGCTTAATTTTAAGCCAGAAATAGTATCATGAAAAATTTAAATCGGTTTATAAATGACAAATTTCAACTTTCATGTCATGCAAACCATCAGGAAAATGCAATAGTAAAACTTTTCCATTTTGTTCTTGAAAAGAACAAATACTTTTGATCATCAATGTTAAAAGAATTCCTACTCTTATCGCAAAAGTATAAAAGAATAGAAAGAAAGTAAATTAGATTACACCTCCACGTTAAGTTTAAATGCAGCCGCTAGATGACAAAATTCGAAACAAGCAACTGCGTCTTCGAATTTGCATTCCGTTCGGTTGCAACGACACTAAACAAATTTAATCGCGTCGTAAAAGGAGTGAACGTAATGAAATTTGTATGAAAGATCCGATGCGTAGATTTTGTACCAGTAAGAGACATCGAAAGAGAAGAAACAAATATTTCATAGAATGAACAAATTTCGATTTATATGACTGGAAGAATCTCTAAATGTGATGTTTAATAGTCTTTGGCAATTAATTTAATGTGTGATATTAAGCTGTGACCATTGAAAGTAGAAGATGCAGAATTTATATCATCTATGATGTTTCACTTATAATCTTTAAAACACTGATACAATGCCGTGCTAAGCACCAAAGTCGTATCTGCAGATTAGCTGAAACTGTGAACCTGAATAAAGTTTTACGCCTCCATATATTTATTTCAGATTCAACTTTTTTAGGTTTTTTAAAAATATTTCCCTTTACAAATGACAATAAAACATTGTATATACGTAAAACATGTTACAAAGACCACCTCGTGAATTTGTGCAAGTTTGTCAAAAACGAATCGGTCACTATATTAATATTTTCAGTATATCAAAAATGGCTTAGTTTTCCTCAGCGAAAGAATTTTTTTTCCAAATATTCTCACACCCCCATTATGAGCAGGAAAAATTTTTCAGAAATGAAAGCTTTATTTTTCTAATTAATTTAAAGATATCTTACATAATTTTCTACAGGAAAATTTTACCGGAAAAGAGTGAAATAAAGAGAAAATATGTGTTTTTTTTTCTCTTTTTTGCCTATTTAAGGGAGCACAGGTTTTTTACAACTCAAAAGAAGCACAAAGGTATTTTTTCCGCTACATGAATAACGTCTTTAAAACCGTTTAACCGCCGAACTATTGACGGAAGATCAAATTTGAGTAATTTTTTGAAATCATGTCTATTTATGTCTAGTAAATACAGAAATAAAATAAAATTTCCAGAAAAAAAATTTTGACTATGTTTTTCAGTGTGTTCCATTTTTGGAACATTGGCGCTTTGCATGAAGTTTTTTTTCTTCTTTTTTTTTCAGAGATTTTTTTTAAACTGAGAGGTTTTGAATGCATTTTTTATCTTAGCATACTTTATTACGGAAAAAATAATATTTTTAATTGCATTTATGTACATACCAGAATTCAGAAAATCCAATACAGAAATATCTAATGACCATGATATGAAAGGAAGCATTGCTGGTGAAGTCATTTGTCGCAATGGAAACATTTTTTAGTAGTATTTTTTTTTTTTTTTTTTTTTTTTTTTGCACACCGCACAACGTCCTTGGGATGCAGATACAATATAATGTCCGTCAGACATTCTTGATTGTTTATGTAAATGACAACGAGGCCCTGGATGACTTTCCACTCGTACTTTTCTTCTTAGGAGGTGAGTTGTTATTTCTCTTCGGAACTCTAAATGCTTCATCTTGACTTCGTGTAACTCACAATGAAGTAACCAACTAGCTACAACTGAAATATTCAGAGCATTACTAAAAAGATTCCACCGCCATTTTTTACTTCACAAATGAGGTCTGTAGCTCCCTAAAAGTGTATCTAAGACGTCCACACCCCCCATTCCTTCATTGTATCTCTTGATAAGATGAGGTTGTGGCACATCTATCTTGCATTTCTGCATTTTTGCGTCTTCTAGAATGTCTTCTTCCTCAGTGATATTGCCTGATTCATCAGGGGGTAATTGGCATATATCTACATCTGGCAAATTCGAATCTGACAATGTCTCTAAATAAGCCACAGCTTGTTCTACAGTAAGAAATCTTGTAGACATTTTTTAACAGTTATGAACAGTTGGTATACGTCAAACAGAATTTTGTTTCGCTCGAAAACAAAGCTAGCGAACTATTGAACTGCATTTATAATATGAAGAATAAAACGCTCACTAATATTATTTTTTTATTATCACGTGACAATGCAGCTGTCCGAGCTGGTGTGGATTCGGAACCATATAGTCTGTCAAACAGCAGACTGTTATTATTTTCTTTGCTAACGAAACGTCATATCCTTTCAAAATATAAACTTACTTGGTTTTGCCAACACCTACATCAGAGTACATTCAAAATGAGAAGAAAAAAGAAACATATATTACGAAAAATGAAATTTCCCCTTTGAAGTCGAACGATTTACTTCTTGGAAATTTGACTCCCTAAAAGCGCCAATGTTCCAAAATTGGAACATGCTATTTTCAAGGGGTACATCTTTTGGAAATATCATTGTACATTTCTACAAGCATTTTAAAATCATACACTGAAGTATTTTTCACAACTATAATAAATATCATCACATTTTCTGAAAAAGCCAATTTTTGGTAAATTTTATAAGAAAAAGTTGCAAAAAGCTAAAAAAACACTCATCTTTGAAAAATCGCAATAAATAATTGAAAATATATAAACAATTAATTAGGAAATCAAAAAATACTTTGAAATAAGATTAAACTGTGTTTAAAAAAACTTTTTTATTTTAACGTTATTTCTTGGGAAAATTTTCAGTTAAATATGATGTTCCATTTTTGGAACATTGGCGGGTAAACGGTTAAATAAATAACTGGCTCATAACTAAAAGAAATACTGTAGATGAAGTTATTTATAAGATGAAAGCAACCATCTTTGTAGATCCGACATCTGGAGCTATTATAAATATTTTTTGCACTTAAACAATAATAAAACAAGACACATAAGATGAACTGAGGTAGCACTCCTTTCAAATATGAGGCAGTGAGAAGCAAAGTGGATGTAGGTGGACTAGGAGAATGTAAGTGGACTATTTAAAGTTTCGAGTAAATCGCGTTTAAAATTCAAATCCTAGGTCAGTTTCATTAAAAAAATTTGCTAAATCATGCTGTACAGCAGTACCAACTAGGGCTACTAGTACTATCTATTGCCCCAAGACAGAGGAGAAGTTCACCTACCTTTTGTACTGGTTGTCCCCAAATGTTTAATTTTGTCACTTACATCCCTTTGCTTCTCACTGCATGATATGTTACTTTTATTTTAGTTTCCGACTTAGGATGACTATTTTTTTATTTATTTTTTATTTTTATTTTGCCACAGTTGAAGTTCAGATCTTTCGAGCCATGGGCTACAAAAAAGCATTAGATCATTAATATACAAGGTTAATTAGTTCCACTTCTTGAAGAGAGTTTTGCAGTTTATTTCAGATCACACAATCTGTTTAGAATTCTTTTGATAATGTCGCGGAAAAGTCATATTAACTAAGATCGTTATCTCTGATCTGAAGTTATTCTGTGATACTAATACGAGGGGGGGATCCAAACGAAACCGGACTACTGGTGCGATGCCAATCCTAGATGTAGTAGAGTGTTCTCCAGCTAGATGGCTCAAGTAGAGACCTTCACAAACCAGCTGTGCAAGTGGCGTCAGTTTAGTTGATCTTACTGTTGGTTTTCTCATGCGTTGTTGCTTTCCGCCTGCGAACTCATTATGGCAGATTTCAAAGAACAAACTGTAAGCTTGAAATTTTGCTTTCTGCTTGAAAAGTCGGCAACGGAATAGCTTACCAAATGCTTCAACAACGATGCTATGAGCCGTACACAAGTTTTCGAGTGGTTTGAGCGCTTTAAACGTGGTAGCACGAATGTTGAAGATCATGCTCGTTCTGAGCGCCCTTCAACGTCTCGACATGATGAAAACGTTGAAAAAATCCGACAAAAAATCAACGAGAGTCGTCGTTTTACGACTGCCGAAACTTTATAAGAAACAAGAGCGAGTTGGATCTCGCGCGGGCGATCAGAAGAATGGTTTCTTCACCATGATAACGCTCCCATACACGCAGCCTTCACTATTAACCACTACTTGGACTCTCAGGGGGGCTAGTCGTTCAACGACCCCCGTATTCGCCAGATCTAGCCCCCTCTGTGATCTTTTTCTGTCCCCGAGGATGAAAAAAATCTGAAAGTGAAGTGTCTTGATGATGTAGAGGCTAAACAAACTGCTTCGCAATGGGCACTGGAAATGGTCAAAGTTAAAGAGCTCCAAGGGAGCTTCTAACAGTGGAAAAAAGAATTAACAAGTGTATTGCATCTAAGGGGGAACACTTTGAAGGAGACTAAAGAAATTTTGGGAATGAACTAATAAATAAATAATTTAGAACAAAATCCGGTTATTTTTGGGTCCCCCCTCGTATATAGATAATCATTAAACAAAAAGACAGGTTGATAGGGTATAGTTTTAAAATTGATGCATTTTAAAGAGGTTTCTTAAAATTCGTTGCGTTTAGAATAAATGTAGAGTGATTACTCTCAAGAGTGTTTTTTTTTTTAATTGTTGCGATATAATATCCTTAATACTTCATTAAATTTCATAAGTGAGACAGCTTATCTTCATTTTAGCCGACAGTTGAAGTCCCCCCCCCCCTCCTGACAGATATCGAAATATATTATTAAAACAGAAAAACAAAGGGATGGGGGGTGAAACTGCGTGTCGGCGAAACTGGGGAGACATCGGTAAGACATCAGTTTAAGGATATTTTCGTAGAGCTATCGGCAAACATAACGAGCTATTCGCTTTGTGACTATTTTGGTCCAAAAATTACTCAAAAGGAATGAATTTTATGTATATCAAATATTTGTAAAATGATTGTATTATCTTTATGTATGTATATATATATATATAATATATATAGGGTAATTATCAAAATAATGCAAGCACCTGTGAATGAAAGTGACATTTTTGAATGCGCTTTGTTAGTAATAAAAATAAAAGTAGATATCTATTTTTTTTAAATAAATAGCAACTTATATGATCTGGTAGTATTAGTTTAACGGAAGTTCTGGAAGTCTTGGATGTTTATCAAGCGCGTGAAATGTCGACCCTCTCAAATTCGAAAGAGGCCAAATTGTTCACTGTAAAAAAATTCCGAAACGCTACAGGGTATTTCCGTGTTACGTTTCGGGATTTCAGTGTTTTTTATTCACTTCCTGGGAAAATCAAGTATTAATGTCAAAAAGTTTCTTGAATTGCTACAAGATGCACGAATACAGACTTATCACTGTTTGTGAAAAATATTTTTATCTCCCAGTTTAAAGATTAACTGAGCGTATTTATAAAGTGCATCTTCTTCAGTTCACTTACGGTCTGTCCATGCTAACTAAGCTCCCAAAGGGAGCAAATAAATATGGACTGCGTTGCTTTGCAAGAATTACTTCCTTCATAAATCAGGAAGATGCCAAACTATTATGTTGTACCTTAAGGTGACTCTAATTTCCAGAGACACGACTGGGTTTTAAAAGAAAGATTTCTGAACTTTTCAGGAGGCTTCCTGGATAATATCAGGAAGGTTACTGAATTGTAGCGGAAAACGTTCTTGGATTTTGCAAGATATGTTACTGGTAGAAATTGGGCACATGGGCTGCCCATTATTTTCCAGGAACGTTTCTGAATCGTTTTTACAGTGTTGGAGCTCTTCTAGATGGAGCAAATGTAACTGAAACACCTCTATTTTTTAGCGTTTCTAGAAATACAGTATCTAAAGTCATGATAGCATTTATACACACATTGCAGTAATTGACAGCAATACACACATTGCAGTAATTGACAGCAATACACACATTGCAGTAATTGACAGCATACACACATTGCAGTAAGACAAGCTTAGCAAAGCAAAACAGTGGAAAGAAAGAGAAGCTAAGTAAAAGAAACCGACGGGTGTTGAAGTGAATTGAAAAGTCTAAAAAGTGAACAACAGCAGCAAATGTGACTACAGAACTCAATCACGATCTGGATTCACCAGTGTGAGTGGTTATAGTTAGAAGGGCTCTCTTATAAACAGAACATTTACAGCAGAGTAGCGATTCCGATTTTTTTTTCCCAAGTGTTTCCATTATTTTGATAACTACCTGTATATATTTAAAAAATATTCTAAGCAGTTAAATAATTTTTGACCATTAGTCAAGCTTTGTTAATGACCTAAGTCGTTACTTTATGAAATATTTTTTAAAAAAGCATCTCTCAAATTTATCGGGTTCCTTTAAGTTTCAGCACTGTTTTGTGATTATGTACCTACATGATTTACTTACTATTTCCAGTACTTTAATTGATACAAAGAAGATTAAACCATCTTTAAAATGAAAAAGCATTGTCATTTAACGGAAATCTTATCTCGGTCGCTGATTCGCGAAAGAAAACTATTAAAAATGATAGCGAATAGTTCAGATTCTTGAAATCTGGGATATTATACGCCGAAATAAACTTAACGCTGCTCCACATTGCAGTTTAATAAAGAAATGTTTAAGCCGGAAACATTATATGACTCCTGACATTCATGATGGCAAGTTTCCAGATCTCTGATCAAAAGAGTATCGTAGCATTTTTTCCCGGTTTCCTATTCCTGTATTCTTTATCCACTGGGTCGCATTATTTGCTACAATTTTTTGATCTAGATTCGAGGACTTTTGAAATTTGATTTTGGATTTACTATAGTTTGTTTTCCATGTTTATTTTATGGTTTGTCATGGTGAATCTATTTAATCTCGAAAACATAGAATGTTTTGCGGTATTATTTGGGGGGAAGTAGCTATCGAAAGATAGATTCCCATGCGATGCATTGTTCGCATATCATTTTACCAGAATATAAGTTTAAATAAAATGAGAAATGGAAGGAAGAAGCTTTTTTTTAAAACGAATATTTAAAAAAAAGGTTTGTTCATTATTCGAAAAGCAACACTAGTAATATTAAAAACGCATTGATAAGTTTGATAGATATGGAAAAGATAGTTTTTATTTCTTGTATAAATATTTCTATTACATTATTTTATTCCATGAAAAAGCTTTAGCGCAGTGTATTAAACCTGTACAATTTTTTGGAGAAATTGTTTTACACAACACGAATGAATTTTCTTTCACAATTCTTCTAAAGAAATAAATTGCAAAAATAGGCTGTGTTAAAGTTAAAATTTCTTTACTTTACTGATTTTTTGTCGTCATAAAAGTATTCATTTTCAACAAATTAACTGGAAAACATTATATGAAGAAGATTATTTTGTAAATATTTAACAAGTTTTCTTAATAAATATGAAGTAGATAATAACAAATTAGCAAAATAACCAGCTAGATTCATATTACAATCATATTTTTTCTTTAAAACATGCAATAGTATATAAACATCTAGTTTAATGTCACAATACACTCCTTGTATTTGGAATTAACATTGCTGTTATAAGGGATTTTCTTGAATAAAGATAGTGGTAGCAGAAGGTTCTTATGCTCCACTATATATACTCGAAACCCAGACTCCCTGCCGCCTGCCTTGTCTAGTGGTCAGAGATGTCTGACTGCGAAAGGAAGGTCCGGGTTCGAATCCTGGCTCGGGCTTGGACGTACTTTCTCTCTCCTGTCCTAGTCCTTTCTTTGTGAGAATGTGTTGTTGTGCTGTGAATGGTTGCCTACCCTATAAACGGGTCCTTATGGAATGTGTGAACTGTGGAAATCGGACTACACAGCAAGTTACGGTACAGTTGGAAAAGTGAAGCAGCGCACTCGAAAATGGCCGGCTAGCTGGCACCAAACAACAACAGCAATAACCCAGACACCCTCAAATAATATTTTCAATGGTTTATTGGCTTCAAATGGCACGTCCAGTAGTGGCAAGTGGGCAACTGAAACATCCGGAATTTCAGTAAGGTACTAAAGAGAGGGTGGATTTCTAATACCCTTCAGTCAAACTGACAGCTGGTCATAGATCTGAGGACTATTGGACCTACGGATTTTTTTGAACATGTAACTACACTCGTACTCGATTTACCATAATAAACAGCCAATATAACACATTATAAAAGTAAACATAATGATCATATCCTACGCTTTTAAATCTCTGGAAATCTTTAAGATAAACTTTACTGTAAAAGAGAGAGAGAGAGAGAGAGTGTTTACAGTACAGAGAAAATTTTACAGTAAATTGCACAGGAAAAAGTAAACAATTGCTCTTTCTATAATTAAGCCACGTGACTTACGGAGCGAAGATTTTATTTTTCACTTCCTCTCGGGTCCCATTCAATAAAGTTGTTAGAAGCGCAGTTCTACGAACAAAGAGAATGCAGATTCAAACCCCACTGCTTGCACCTTTCTCCTTTTATACAAAACAAATAGCCACAACTTTTTTTACCCAATTTTTTCTCAGGAGGATAAAATTTTATGCTACAGAGTATTGGCAACATAGATGCCAAACCTTTTAAAAGTAAAACTAAAGGAAATATTTTACAGTTTAGCCAAAGTTATTAAATGTAAGTTCACACATGTAATGACTATCACCCTGTACATGTTAATCCTTTTGATAAACCGACTACTTACAACTTAGATGCAAACTCTATTTTGTATGTATGATTCAAAACTTCTCATACAAGTGGAGTTCAAAGTTCATAACTAATAGTAAATTTTCAATAAACGTAAGAGTGAATATTCTATGATGCACACATTGGTTTTTAAACTGCTGATAGGAGAAAGTTACCGCGAAAAACCAATTTGGTACAAAAACTGCTTTTTTATTATTCGATAAATTTCTAAAATGAAAGTTCTGAATTTAACTTATTTTTTTCTAAACAAGTACGAAAACCTATATGTAGCTGAAATATGCGTAGTTGTGTGTTCTCAAATTTAACTGGTCTGATTACAGAATTGCTTTAGGATAAAAATTTTAAACCTATTGGAAGAAAAAGTTTTCCGTAAATCCTAATAAATAGCCTGATGAATAGTAAGTAATGTATTTGACAACTTTGGAGCATGAAGTTTTACTCAGTTCAAAATTACGTTGAACAAAAACAATATTTTAGAGAAATCAATTGATTACGATTCTCTGTTTATTTAAAGTGCCCTAAACTTTCAAAACGAAGAAATGTTTATAAGATTTATATAATTAACACCAGTAAGCAATTTCATTGTAGTACAATTTAATCATTACTGATCAGGGAATAAAAAACTTAAAAAACAAAATTGTATTCAAAATTCAAAAATACAAATACTATTCCTATATTGTGGCTATTGTTAAACAATCTCTTTACTATTACACAAAAGTACCATTTGTGCCAAAACTAGACATGTAGCTCATTCTATAATTTGCAATTATTTATATACAATCACTGTAAATATAATATATTTTGTTTACACTAACTTTATATTCGGTAAAGCAAAAATCTCCAACAACTCGTACGGTTGAGGTTTGAATGCAATGTTAAACAAAAGTAGCTTTATGAAACATATAGATAAAACTCAACACTTGTCTTCAATTCAGACATAACTATGAAAAGCTTTTTACATTATATTTGCCGAACACAGTACTGAAATGAACTTAAATAAATTTTCTGTACTTCTAAGGAAAGAAATATTCAAGCAGGAAACATTAGAAGATATTTGACATTCCTCGTGGCAAGTTTCCAGACTGCTGATCAAAAGAATCCGGAGAAGCTATTTTCCTTTTTCCACTATATCCCCATGTTCTTTACTTGATGAGGCTCAATATTTTCTAAGGGAATCTAAAATTTGATTTCGAATTCCTTTCCGCGTTTGTTTTGTGATTTTTCATTTATAAGTCACTATTGCGAGGCTATTTAAAGTTGGGAAATGGAAACGTTTTCAGTTCCTTTCAAACGCAAATGAGCTTTTTGTGGACATGTATATGTAGGACTACAGCTGATTCCTTTGATGTTTCGCATTGCTCTTTTAAATAACATTGCCAAGGTAATATTCGATAAAAAATATTTAAAAAATTCTTTATTTGATAAGGAAGTATATATTATATGGTAGAAACACAGGAAATTTTTATTTTTGCAGGATTATTAAAAGTTGTACAATAATCAATACACGTTACATAAATCAAATAGAGTTCAATTTTTGTATGTGATTGCCGTAAAAAATATTTTTTTACGTAGTGAGAAAGGTTTACATTAAAAACCCGGGTAAACCATAAGCTGAAGGGTGTAAGGAAAAAACCAAATCACTTAAAAAACGGTGATTTTGAAAAAATGCATATGAATATTTTGCATTTCGTGAATGTTTTCAGTACCACCTAATTTGAAACAAATATTTCAGCTGACTTATGGTGTTCTGTATAAAATGTAATAAACTATTCGAAAGATATACTTTATAAACCACTGGATGGCATTTCCGTTTCCCCGAAAAACTGACAGACGCGACTTCTATTTTCTCCTGCATCCTTAAATTAGAATTTATGTAATTGATTAGAATAAAATAACTTCAAAATGTAAATAAAATACACACATAGGTATTTAAAAGTTACAATGATGACAATCTTCACTGGTCAAGTTCTGTTTTGATCAGCAGTATTTTTCAGAGCCGGTATTACATGAAATGCCTTTGCAAAGGATACAGAAATTTATATACAAGTCTAAATTTTACTTTAAAGTGAATCGGCTGATTCTAAATCAAATTGTATTATACCCTTCGTGTCAAAAACAGCAACTTCTTTAAAAACTTGTCATTGTTACTTTTATTCATTACTCTGGGAATCAATTCCGTGAAATTTATTTATTAAATTTATGAAATTTATTTACTAACGCAATGAAATGTTATAATAAAAATACTTTTACTAATAATATTATTCTTTAAAACATAATGGCATTCTATTGCGGATTTAATTTTTGTTTCCAAACATCCAGAAATCACATCTTAATCATGTATAACATTTCAATTCGAAAATACCAAAACCCTCTTGAAAATAATGAAACGGGGTGCATTTTTATGAGAAACGTATTTTCATGATAAAGAAATCCAGTTTAAAAATCAAGTTCACAACACGTTCCGATGTTGCATATTTTAAAATATGTCGCCCTATTGCAACCAAAAAGAAATGGCATCAACTAAGCGGTTGATGTAAACCACTGAGAATTCCACACATTCCTTCGTCTTTAATTTGAAACAATTCACATTATGTTGCCAAGAGATACCTACGGGAATTCCTGCTATGTTTAATTTTGTCTGAAATGACATTCATCACGCATTACAGGCTCCAACTTGACGAACGAAATGTGTTGAAAACGTGAGATTTGGAATGAAGTCTAAAGGCTGTATAATTACTATAACTCCTGCTGGAAATGACAAAAGGAAACAAAGCATGAAATTGTATTCGGACCAATTTATAATGAAAAGAAAATAAACTTCTAATGATCTTAGGTACAATTACAGTGCTGGCCAAATTACTAGAATAAGACTGTTTTAAAGGCAAATTCTTTATTGATTACATAATTATCGATACATAAAAATTATGTCAAGAAGCAAGATTTAAAACGTTCCTTGATTGCACAACACTGTTGGTCTTTCAATCATATTTTCAATTTTTCTTCTGCCAAGGTTATTCGTGGGTGTTCCTCGATTTATAATTTAGATTTTTGGGATTCCTATTACATTTGGAAAAATTCGGCTTCAATAGTTAATGATTTGTCGAGTACTCCCCCTTTCCAAAGTGTTTGGAAAACTTTTTTCTGTTTGTAACGTCTTTTCCGCACTATAGGTGTCGTTGCTGTTCTGTGACGCATGTGTTTCCGGTTTCCATGTCTATTTACTTTGCTTCCTTCCATTTTTTGTTCATTTGTCGTTCGGTCTACATTGTGTGGACTTTTCGTTCTTCTTTTTAGCACTGATGAAGGGGCTTGCATATGACAGCCCCGAAACAGCTGTTTGCTGAGTTTTTAACTCTATTTTATTATTCTATTTGTAATTTATGCACGTTGTTGTCATTTTTTACTCATTCCATAATACAAAGTTTTCGACTGCTTTTTTACAATACGTAAGTGATTTAGAAAATTATTGAGTGAGTAAACAAAATAATATATTAAACTTTGCCCCGCATAAACTATACTATTTGTACGAAATATTTAAAAAAAATTAAGCTTAAAACTAACTAAATAAATACTTCCCCGAATATCAAAAGGTCTCAATTAATATTAAAAAGGTTAATAATAAGAACTTTATCATTTTATAATAACAAAAGCAATTTTTGACTTATAGCAAAACATTACAATACGAGTATCAATTTTTGAAAATTGCCTGTATTATAATTTGCTTAATATCATATGATTACTGTCATATGCATTAATCTTTGGTGATATTTCTTTCTTGACTGGAATAGACTACATGAGTAACTAAATAGTTAAAATAAAACCAGATAGGTGGTGCTAAAAGCAGGGAAAGTATTTCAAGATTTCAGTTTGCCCCACATTTCCCTTTTTTTTCTCTCGACATTTTCGATTTTACCAGTATAAATCAATATTGACCCAAGTTTGAGCATTTGCCCTAAACTTCAATTATCAAAATATTTCCCACCAGTGTGCTCTACTTCCCCTTCGAATGGTTTTGTTCAACAAACACCGCTGCAACATCATTTTTCGGAAGACTCCTTATTACACATACAGATGTATATCCCTATTGACTGTAAATTCCTTATTTACAGTAATTTCCATCTGTCCATCATTGTGAAGAGATGAAACGGAGGGATTGAAGATTTTAATTCGTAAAACCAGGACCCCAAGTCACGTGATGAATTTTAAAGCAAAGTATTGGAGGAAGATAGGTTTATTTCATTTGTTTCACGCGAAACGTGCTAACCATTCATCGTTGTTGAGTCACGTGACTTGAGTTCTTTGGGTCAGCTTATGCTAATGTTGGACTTGCGTCCTCCATTTTTATTCCTGCGCTAAAGTGTCCATCCATATTGATTTAATATGTGCACATGCACTTTCTCTTATATGCTGTTTATTTCATCATCATATGTTTTAATTTGAAATATCATAATAGAGTGGTGCGTAATTCCTATGTTTCCCACTTCTCAGAAATGCTATGCTCTCTATTCAGTGGGAAATATTGACAGTCACTCTCCCACATTTAGCCAACTAATGCTCTTTAAGAGCGAACAGTAAATCGCTTACCATACTAACATAGTCATATAGAAGCCGTTGGGTTATATTTAACAGCACGTGACATTATCTATTGTTTTAGTACTAACTGCTTCCCTGCAACGCCATCTCGAGCTTCACAGTTATATAATATCTCAGCGTTATTAGTGATCTAAATAGCTTTCCAGAACGATTGGGAGAAATTAGGTTGCGTCTAGTTTCATATTGTATTCCAGATGGAATGGTCAGAGGACATCATAGTGAACCGTATTCATTTAATATACACAATTGGCAGGATATATGAATGTGTTTATAACGTATGAGTCGTATGTAAAGATGGGTAGTATATGAAATGAGTTCATAGATTGTGCAGAAGCAGAGGCATAAAAAGAAAAAAGACAGGTGCACAAAATACAACTTTAAAGCAGGTTTTGAAAGTAAGCGTTTTATTACCATTACTAAATAAATATAAAAGTCTATATGTATGGATCTCTGGATGTTACGCGCATAGTCCCTAGACCGTTCGTCCAATTTTCATGAAATTTGCCACAAAAATAGTTCGTAGCATAGGAGTGATCACCTAGAAGCGATTTTTCGAGAATTCGGTTTTGTTCCTTCGATTCCAACTTTAAGCACATTTTACCGATTAAACTATCGCAACGTAGACGAGCAAATTACCATAACATTGGCGAGCAAATTAACATAGCCATATTGGCGATAAATGTATTTTTCCTTATTTGTTAATATACAGGCGAACAAATTGACCTTTTAATTTTCTATTACAGGGCAAAGCCGTGTTTGTACCGCTAGTTTTATATGAAGTGAAAAAAATACAACGCATTCTTATACTGCATAAAGTACTCTTCTAAAAAATGAGTGTGTAGAAATCATTATGTAACTTGTAAGTAGCTAATGTTACCGATGTGCGATGCGTTCTACTTAGAGCAATACTGTGCCGTTAATCAAACAATCTATAAAAGTAAAGATGAGTTAGTAAATTCCAACTTTTAATAAATATTTTTTTAGAAATTTTGAATTACAATTTAAAGCATCTTAAAACTGACAAAAATCCAGCTTTTGCGAAAAAAAGTACAAAATTCGTTTAACGCGTTAGCTTAAACGACACCCTTTAGACAAACGACAATAGAAATATTGAAGCCGAAATTGATCGGATCTAAGTAATTAACAGAAAAAAAGTTCTCGTTTTCTGGAAAACCATGAGGGTCACTTGCTGCGTACGAATGAACTTTGTGATAATATTTTGAGAAACATTCCTTGAATAACTTGATGCAAGCATAGGAATTGAAAAAACTTAACTCTCTGAATTTTCTTCACATAATTTTGCATCATTGTGCGCTTAAAGACTAGCGCTAACACTGATTTCTCCTGCTGTGATATTATAATCTCATAACCATTCCCATGTATTTAACACTTCTCTATGCGAATGAAAACTTGGTTCTTGTTATTCAAATGTGTCTAACGCATGAAATTATATGTTTAAACTGTCAATCAAACATGCCCGGATAGAAAAATGTATTTTGTCGAAAAAAGAAAAACTTTTGAGAAATATGAAAACTTCAATGACATAATATCCATCTGCTTTTGCTGCAAGACGTGGAAAACCGAATGGAATATGTTTCAGTACACCCTTGCAATAAATATAGAGAGCTATGGCATCAGCTGTAGCAGTCTTCCCATTTATATCAGAGACGCAACTTTGCAAATCTATCGTCAAAATTCAAATCGTTTCTGTGCTTTTACGTCGGCGATTCTGTGAACAGCTTCATAGGCAATAAAAGTTTTATTGAAAACGTGATCCTTCCCAAAGAAAAGCGGTGAGGCTGAGAACAAGAAAAGAAACATAAAGTTAGTTGACAATTGCAAGTTTGTTTCTTCTGTCTCTCAGAAGCCGAAAACTATTGCATTCATTTCAAAATATTTTATTTACGAGTAATTTCTAGCAGAATTATTTAAACACGTCGTAGAGTTTCAAATGTTTGGAATTAAAATGAATTTATTTAAAATTTAAAGAATTTATCACAAAAAATAACGAGCTGATGTGTGCATTGCATGACTTCCTTTTACTCCAATTTTAAAGTCATTTTCCCATTATTGGCAGTTTCACTGTGATTCAATGGTTTACTCTCTAAATATCCCCACCAGTGGCCAAAGTAAAACCAGATTTTAAAAAAAATCGCCAAATTTGTCGCCAACTTGACGACAAAACTTGGCGACCAAAAGACGCGATATATCACCAAGTGTCCGCCAAATTATAACACTACTTTAGTATACATGTAATTAACAATGATTTCCCCTCAAAATGGGACAAAATAGCCCTTTAAAATCATCCAAATGCAACTAAAAGGGGAGGTGCACATTTAGACCCTACTAGGAGTCTACGTACCAAATTTCAACTTTCTGGGACATACCCTTATTGAGTTATGTGACATACATACGCACATACGAACATCCGCACATATGCGCATACATACGCAATACGTACCTACGGACGTCACGAGAAAAGTCGTTGTAATTAACTCGGGGAATGTCAAAATGAATATTTCGGGTGTTTATACGTTTTTAGGCACTTATCCGTGTGTGGTCGGGTTGAAAAAAAAACTCAACATTTATTCGGGGGTGAGCAAAATGGAAATTAAAGCCGATTTTCGAGTGAAAGTTTTTTTCGCGAATGCAATACTTCCTTTTTTGTAAAAGGAAGCAAAATGGACTATCTGGTACAAATAAAGCATATGCATAAGTGCTTCTGTGCATGCGGGTTGTGTATTGTAAATATCGAGTTAGTTTGAGTGATATTTTCACTAATATGGCATAAAGTTTGTTGACACATACTGCTGCAGTGAAATTTTTCAAATTAAAAGTTTCAGACTCATTAAATTTTGATTATAGAAACATAAAAGTCTTAATAATAGCCAATGGAAATGCAACGAAAAACATTGTATGGAAATCCTAATGTATAAAAAATTGTTACGCAAAGGCTAAAACATTTCTGCAGAAATGGAATATTTAAACTGTTTTGAAAAAAAAAAAAAATAAAAAAAAATTACAAAAACCCATTACATATCCTAAATATGTAGTTTCAAAGCTTGTTGGCAATAAAGATCTGTGAAGCATTTCAAAAATTACTGACTGCAAAAATTTCAAGAGAAGATACGAAAGAGTAATTAATTTTGAAAATTGTGCAATAGGTAGCCAAACTTATCAAATTGAAATTTTAGACCCATAAAATTATTATCATTAAACAATGAAAATTTAAAGACAATAATAGAATGAAAATTTCATTGCATAAATTTTCACAGCACAATGTCTGAAACATTTATGAAGAAAGATGGCGTAATATCGTATTCAAACTCTTTTGCAAAGAATTATTTTTAAAAATCCATTACATGCCCTAAATATATAATATTAAAGATTTTGGACATGAAAAATCTACGAATGATATCAACGATTACTAAATGAAAATACGAAAGTAAGCTACGAAATAATAATTAATTCTTAAAATTGTGCAATAATGTTCACTATATTTTAAGAATAATAATAAAAAATAGTCAGAAATGGAGAATGTTAATTGTTTTAGGGATCATACATAGGGTACATTGTAACAGCTAAATGACTTGTTAATCAAATATTAAAAAAAAACATGCACAAAAGGAAAGAAAATAATCCATTGTGCTTTTCTACACAGCATGCGCAATAAATATTATTAAAACCAAGTTTTAATATAACGTTTTACTACTTTTTACTTTCGAAACTAGCTCTCAAGTTCAACTCAAAGCAAAAAATACGTTTCAGAGATTTAGATAAAGCTAAGATGAATTTTTCTTTTTAATCTGTGTAATCGATACATGTGATTTTTATGCTTTTTATCAATGGAACTTCGAGCTTTCCACCATGTTTTTAAAATTTTAACAGCATTTTTGAAAGAAATCTTTTGTTACAAAAATCTGTGACATTTCATCGGAGCTTTAGTGAAATTGATAGAAAGAAGGTGTCATATTAAAAAAAGAAAAAAAAAACGACATTTACTTAAATGTGCAAACAAACATGCAGCTAAAGAGAAGAAATATTTATAAATATTAAAAAAGCATTAAAATAAAACATGAATGTATTAATCCTCTATAAAGCTTATCGTCCATCATATTTTATGTTTTACTCCCATTAAGAAAAAAACTTAGATTTTATTTTAAGATCATATTTAGTGCATTTGTATACAAATTTAAGATTAAATTTTCTTATACCTCCTATTAAGAAAATAAACTTACATATAATCTTACACACACAACTTACATAACATGTCAGGACGAGTTGAAGTTAAAGTCGTTTTTTTTTCAATACATATTTGAGATTACAACGGTGAACTACATACAGATTATATATTCTATTTAGATTCTATGGTCTTGGCATGCACGCTACATTTAGTGATTACAAGCTAGATCAACAGTAACAATTTAAAAAAAAAGCATTTTAATTAATATATATAATGTTTATGACATATTAAGTCATAATCTCAATACGTTCGTGAGTAATTGAGTCATGAATTTTCGAAAATATATCATTTTAAACTGCATATCGTTTAGATCAAAATCCGAACATGATTAGGACCAGGTGACATCATCATCATATGTACCTACTATTCCACATGCATGCGTTTTGTTGGTATGACCAAACTTCCTAAACGCTTCAGCAAACTTAATAATTTAAGATCTTTTATCAGTAACGGTAAAAAATAAACAAAAAAAAAAAAAAGGTTGACTGTTCTCCGAAACATAACGCTTAATGCAACCAGATTTTAAATACAATGCATTGAGCTCAAATGCATGACACGGTTAGCTAGTTAATGCCTTAATTATGCAAAACATTTTTAAAACTAATTCGGAATAATATGTAAAAGAAAGCAAACTTTTTTCCAGAAAATGATTTACTACCCCTCCCAAACGAAAATATCGTAATTACGTACTTTACTGTGTCATTTTTATTCATGTACGCAAATATTTACAATCAAGCAATACATTTTCCACATTTCGATATTTTTTTCGCCATTATGCTTGTAAAGCATATTTATCAAGATAGGAATTCATGTTTAGTTTTAAAAATAAAGCGACAATAGCAAAACGTATGTCTTAGAATATAATAATAGCATAACCTTGTGTTGTAGGAAAATTAATCAACCGGAGCCTTTCAAAGAGTTAAGATTACATTTTCCAGCCTACTCAAAAGTGACAACTACCAGGAACAGCCAAAAATAAGCCCCACAAAGCCATTTTCAAACGGCTACTTTATTTCCCATCCCAATCAAGTACTTCAAGATCACAAAAGTTATCGCTAATTAAAACGCCAGGCTCTCAGTCGAAATAGTCTGCCAGCGAATCAGTCAAAGACTATCACAGAACTACTTCATGGCAATCAGTCTCTGATCTTTTTAAATAAGGCAATTTCTTCCCTTTAATTATTCCTTTTCCTCTAAAACTCACCGGACCGCATGAAGCATTTATTCCGTTCGACAATATCGATCCACTTTCCTTTCAGTATTTTCAAATCTTTGTCAATTTAAGGGACCCCCGCAAGCTTCTCCCCAGATAAGGAAAACTAATTAACGTCACTGAACATCTTAATATTTTACCTCGTCTCATGGTTTTAAGGATACTGAACTCAAGAAACTTTTTTTTTTACCTACTTTTGGACTTATCAGAAAGCGTTTAATCAAAGTCTTCCCTTCTTGGTATGTCTCTCTTGTGTAAGTCACGTGCTATATTAAGGCAGTTTGTTCTTAGTGGCGTCATAAATTAATGTTGCAGCTCTTGACAAGATTTAAATTTCCTTGCGTATAAACTTTTTTGCCGTTTTAATTCTAACTCTCTTTATGTCTCATGATGAAACGTAAAAGGAGTTTAATACATGGAAAATTATACTGATTTGAAGAGGATTACATGAGTGCATAAATAAAATAGTTTTATATCCTACAAGTGGTGCCCGCACGGCTTTGCTCGTAGTCGAAAATTGAGCGGTCATTTGGTTCGCAAAACAAATAATGGATGATGAATTTCTCGCCAATTTGCTATGTTAAATCGCTCGCTCATGTTACGGTTCCACATTATAATAATTTGGTAATTTACTCGTCCACGTTATGATAATTTTCCCGATAAAATGTTCTTATAATTGGAATAGAAAAAGAACAAAATCGAATTTTCGAATTTCGCTCCGAGGTGCACCGCTCCATTCTATAAATTAATTTTGTGCAAAATTTCATGAAAATCGGCCGAATGTTTTAGGAGCTATGCGCGTCACAGAGATCCAGACAGTGAGACTTTCAGCTTTATTATTAGTAGAGATTTCTTTTAAGCGTTAATCTTTTACAAAAAATAGGGAATTAGCTATTGGCACAACCCGAAACTTTACTTGGCTTACAAATTGCATTTTCTTCCGGCACGATTCTCTGGTTCTTAATAGAAACTGAAAATTCAAGGTAATAAAGTGTTTAGATATATTTCTTAATGCAATCTTATTCAAGCTCTTCCCCTAACGATATCTTCATGGACTTTTCATTTAGTTCTATCTTGGTCCGATTTAACGACGACTTCAGTGACGTTTATGTTCCTTAGATAACTTGACTAGATAACTTTTCCTTTTTCACGCACGCAGCGATTTTTCTCCCTGATCCTCTCTATAGTACCTTCATAATTGCTATAGTCACATTCCTATGCACATTTCATTATATTTTACGTTGCTTAATGACAGCAATGAAATTCAGTTACATTTTATGGGGTACACATAGTATTTTTTTTTCTTCTTTTAGACAGAAGTCGTTTGGTTTTCCATTAACATCACTAACATTTATATAACGCTTCTATTCTTCAGGGCTTTCAAAAAAAAAGTTCAGTTTTCTGCCAGCATCAAGAATTTGTATGAAGGAGTTGCAAAGAAGCATTTAAATAAATGAATAATTTGAGAATTGGTTAATTTTGCAGATGGTGCGCATGATTTATCTGCATAATCTTTCAGAATTACAACTACAACAAAACCAGCAAATATACTCTAACTTGTATTGTAAACTACATTAAAACGAGATAGGTCCCATTATGTGAGGAAAAAAAATATCTTGAGAAATATGTAACCACATATTTTATGTGCGCAAAATATACACGAATGCCACAAATAAAGAGAGAGAGAAAAATAGAGAAAAGATATTTTAATTAAAAGAATGAGCGAAATATGTACTTATTTTCATTCAAAGTATAAATGAAATACACCGTGATTTAAAATAAACAGTGGGTTTTATTCAGCAACCAATATAAGAACATTGGACCAACAGCTCTCTCTGGTGGAGGTTGTGCAAATTTTCGAGGCGTGGAGTTTCAGTTGCCTATCGTCAAATGTTTTTGCGCTTTATCATACGTGTCCTACTTTTTTCTCATTCAGTTTTTCAAAATGTAGATTAAGAGATAGGGGAATTAGCACTTTATGATTGGCCTCTAAATCACCTGACCTATCACCAAGCGATTTTTTTTTGTGAGAACATATAAATGTTATTGTGTTTGTTCCCCCCAAACCTGCTAACCTTGACTTACTAGGAAATAATCAGATCACTGTAGCAATTGCTTGTTTCACTGAAAAACTGGAGCAAAGTGTATGGTTGGAGTTTGAATATAGGTGTTAAATCGTTCACTTATCAGGATGAGAGCAGGCAGATCATTGGAATGATTTAAATGTGTTAAAATTTATTTTTGTATTATTTTTACTCTTAAAAATTTCCACGTAAGAAACACTACTCTTTATGAACCTTTCTGTAGATAAAACACTATCTTTTAACGGAGTACATACATTATGAAGCGTTTATTTCAACTGGAAAAATTATTCAGATCTTGTACGGCAGGTAATACCCACTTCTTATCGAGACGAAAAAAGTTCATATTTTGTACGCAAAACGGAAACAGTCACATTATCGTGAAACTTCAAAACGTAGCATTTTTTATCTATTTATTTATTTATTGCTTGCTTTTCCTTTCCTAGTTCCTTTTAGCAGCGTGACTGAAGTAACGGTTTGATACACAAAAGAAATGACATTAACAACTAATTTTCTGTTTTGCGAAAAATCGTTGGAAAAATATTTTTTAACTTTAAAACAACAATTAAATTATCAGTGGAACATAAGGCGTCGTCTATTTCAATGAACAAGAAACAATAAGCAAGTCCTGTTCCGGATAAAAATAAGGAGATCGTCCACAGCTAAAAGATACTTCTTTTCGTTGAATAAATGTGAAATTAGAACATTTTTTAAAAAAAAATCTCTGTCTTTTTCATGAACCTTATGCTCAGACATATCTTTCATTTGGAAGAAGAGTGCAACAATACGAAGAAATGAAATGTTACAGGTGAAACGTTTGAAGTTTAACTCTTCAGGAAATTTGCTTAAGAAAAGTAAATTTGCTGTGCTCTCCAAAGGTTAATATTAAGGGAAAAAATTTGTCACTATTTTTCAAAGAAGGTAACGTCATTTGAAGCCCTTTAAGCGAAAAAAAAAAATGACTTGATTTTTGAAATCTGGAATTCAAAGCATGTTTTTCTAAATCACGAGGGTGTGTGTGTGTGTGTGTGTGTATGTAGGCGTGTGTTTGTGTGTGGGGGGGTATGTGTGTTTGTGTGTAGGCGGTATGTGTATGTGTGTTTAGGCATGTGTGTTTGTGTCTGTGTGCAGGCATGAGTGTGTGGGTAGTTGTGTGTATGTGTGTTTGTGTGCGTATCCGGGCGGAGTATGTGTATGTGTGTGTAGGCATATGTGTTTGTGTCTGTGTGCAGGCATGAATGTGTGGGTAGTTGTGTGCATGTGTTTGTGTGTGTGTGTATTTGTGTGTGTGAACGTGCGCATGTGTTTGTGTGTGTGTGTGCGTGTGTGTAGTTGTGCAGGTATGCGCGTGTATGTAGAATATGGATGCAACCTGGAGACAGTTTTCGCTATAGGAGCAGCATTGTGAGGAGCCGGTCGATGCGGCAGAGGGTACTGTAGAAAAAATAAAATCAGCGTAACATCAAAAACAGTCAAATGAGAACAATAAGCAATCATGATTGCTCAAAAAAGAAAGAAAATTAAAAATTTCGTATTGTGTTCTCTTCTTCCAAACGAACGAAAAATACTTTTTAAAAATTGACGATTAAACAAAAAAAATAATTATAATAAAAAATGGAAACAAATCAAATTCACGTTCTCAAACAGCTGATCCTCATTTCAGAAATACTGCAATTCTGCTAACCTACTTAGATAAAGCTCAAAAATTTGAAAATACCTAAACAAGCATTCACATTTCAAGAAATAATTTTGAAAATAGTATAACAGAGACTTTAGGAATGCATAAAAATAATTCTTTAAAAGATAATAATTTATTTAGCACCATTAGTATGATGTATCATCGCATCATGCGAACGAAATTCATGCAATTGTGAAGAGTCTCCTTTCCCCCTGTTTTTTCTCCGATCTGTTAGTGCTCTTCTTAGCTTTATAGCTTTAGGGGTATCGATAAAGAAACCCTACAGAATTTAAATTTAAATCAGTTTCAAGAATAATTAGCTCTGATTTTGATTTCAGCTGAAAAAGAAAGGCGTAACTGGGGGCAGATCGATTTTTTTTCATAAATCAAATATACATTTACAGCGCATTTCAAATATATATATATATATATATATATATATATATATATATATATATATATATATATATATATATATATATATATATATATATATATATA
The DNA here is from genome assembly GCF_026930045.1 of Uloborus diversus. Lineage (NCBI taxonomy): Eukaryota > Metazoa > Arthropoda > Arachnida > Araneae > Uloboridae > Uloborus > Uloborus diversus. The sequence continues at coordinate 89,645,071 of NC_072735.1, forward strand.
TATATATATATATATATATATATATATATATATATATATATATAGTTTGTAATTAATAATGTAGTAGGTTAGAAATTCTAATCCAGATTTTTAAGTCAATGAACCATAAACCTGCTCTGTTTAAAATGTTAGTTTATGTCTAACAAAATAGACGAGTAAAATTTTTTATAATTGTTGTAGATTCTTAGAACAATAAAAATAAGCAAGAATATATTTGTATAATACCTTAATGTTTACTTTAATCTTAAAAATCAGCATTTTTCCTTAATGGTGATTTTTAAGATTTTTTGGCACTTTTTATTTTATACAGTATGAATAAAAGTACTTCACATAGTGAAACACAATTTCCTTCTTTCAAATTTCTTTGTGCTATTGCTCTCATTACCTTTAATTAGAAAAATGACACACTTGAACATGCAGAATGTACCAAAATATTGTTCCAGAGTTATGACAAATTTTCTATACAAATTCCAGTTTTCAAGTGCAAGTAAATTATTTTTAAGTAACACGGTCTAAGCCAGTATTAACCACAAGATTATGCCACAAATGCAGCAATTTTATTTATTTGGAGTATGTACTTAAAAAAGTAATACATTTATAAACAGTACAATCTGCCGTTTGAGATGATCGAAACCAAAACTTCAAGTAATATTCAACAGCTATCTTGACGTCAGTGATTAATTCATTTAAAGCATTAATACAAGTACTCGCACAGTTTAAGATTTTCTATTCAATAACAACTGAGGTAAAAGAAAGTCATTCGATTTTAAAATGTTTTTTTTTAGAAATATACTCAATACCAACTTTAAAAAATACTTACATGTAACAAGTAGTACTGTATGTTATACTATTTTGTATACATTTTAAAGCTTCATATTTAATATTTTAATAATTAATCAAGATATCGAACATTTCAGTCACTGTTTATTTGAAGATTTAAAAATGTGCTGTCACAGTTTTAAGATTTCCTGTTTAATAATGACTGTAGAAAAAAAGTCATTCGATGCTAAAAATATTTTTTCTAGAAAAATACTCATGATCAAATTTAAAAAAAAAAGGTACATAATTTATTGTTGTACAGGTATTACTATACGTTAACTTATTTTGTACATTCTGAAGCTTTATACTTAAAAAACACGTTGCTATATTATAAAATAGAAAATACGTACTTAAAAATCTCAAAACAATTTTTGAAACTTAATAATATAATGCATTGAGGACATTTTTAGCTTTCTCGTTGACATAAGGATTTTTATTTTTTTCACAGACCAAATACTACTGAAAAAAATATATGCGTGTAAGCGTAAAATCAAACCAATGCTCATTTTGCAGCTAACCTTTCTCATCGATTGACCGCCCGTCATTCACCATCAGTAATGATGGTCAAAGAAGCTATTTCACAACCCACTATTATATCCAATGATCATACCCCAAATGGTTGCTGAAAATCAACGGTAATAAATGTTTGAAAAAATATTCCGCTTAGAGTTTGCTACAGATCTGTAATTTTATCCATCTCTTTCCTGTAGTTCAAACGGAAACTTATGTTTAAATTTCATTTACTTAGGAAAAATATGTGTGAATAAATATATTAATTACATAGATTAGATTTGTTCCGCACAATATGTGAAAAATTTATCCACAAAAAACAGAACAAAAATCCACCATGATTAAGAATAGTTAATGCCTTTTAAACAACTAATAATTGAAAAGTGCGGCACATTAAATAAACATTAATTTGTAACAAGAAATGGAAAATTATGACCTTTTTTGAGTACATTTAACCTTAACGATTCCTATAATAAATAAAAATTCTACGTATTTAAAAAACTTAATTCTAGTTTATTGAATTCGTTTGTCATTAAAATAATGAGAAAAACTTTAATACGGATTGCAAAAATATCTTACCGATATTTAGACGTTGCATTTGACAAATGCATTACTAGATCAATTCGGCGTTTGTTACATAAATATTTATATATTTACTTACATTACAATATTAAAAACAAAAAATACCATTGCCTAAAATAAAGGGTCATTAGTGGCGGAATAATCACAAATAAATAAATAACAAAAATGATACTCTGAAAAATTATTTTTTTCCGAAAGAATAGTTAAAATACAAAAACAACGAATTGAAGAAAGTGTATTATTAAGAAAGACAAAGCAAATGTTAAAAAACCTACCTTCACTATCCTTATCTTCTTCGCTCAAGCAAGACACAAGAAGGCAACAACACATCACAAAACTTAAAACAAATCCAAAAAACATTGCATCTAAACCCATTGGTAACGGCATAAATAACAAACAAAATTTAAAAAATAATAGTTTCTTAATTTCCTTCTTCAGCTATATCACTTAAGTTTCCACTCCTGAGCAACTTCTGAGGAAACAATCCCGAATCACAAAATCCCAAATCGGCTGCAAAACATCGGACCTCCAGTGGGAACTATTTTTCCCGAGGCTTTTTCTCCAACTATCGAGCCAATTAAGAGTCTAGCAACGACTTCATAGCGTTCTGTTCCGCTCAGTCTTTTTTCCAGCTTTTCTCAAAGAAAAACCTGCAGTTTTAAGTTCTGCAGCATTAAATTGACAGTGGTGAAGGCCCGCTGGCTGTCCGAAACGGTGCATAACTGCAATCTCTCCCAAGTACCCGTTCCTTGGGCAGGATCGTGATCCCTAGCGCCGCCTGGCGGGATCCGGAATCGTTACTCCGTGCCTGTCGTGACGATGGTTAGCATCCGAGGGCTATGGCGTAGGGCGTTCCCAGGGCGCCCGCTATTAAGAGGAAGGAAAGGTAAGCTAATGGGCAGATGATCAGTTTTAGCGAAAGGGGTGCCCCTCACTGCAGGGACCTGCTATTTTTATTAGGTATTACTTTCGCGTCTAAATTTCAAGTATAATTTATTTCAAAAACATCCAACAAAATATAAATATGATTCAAGATAAAACTTTCGCGGATATAAATGAATTATTCTACGTCCAAATAATTTGAGCATTATTTAGCACAGTGAAAAATCATGAAGGAAAGTAAATCTAATGAATTTTATTTACTTTGCAAATAATTTTCTCGGAAAATCAGTACTTTTTCTACTTCTTCTTTTTTTTCTTTCTTTTTTTTTCTTTTTTTGATTGAGGCAATTTAATCAGTATTTTATTGGCAAAAACTTTTACATTTGCGTTTCTCTCTCTATTCGCTTATTAGCAAATATAGAGAGAAGAGAGAAGCTAGCTTTGGAGTCATGTTTTTTTTTTTTTTTTTTTTGAAATTTCGAGAGAGGGAACTTGATGTTATACACACACCAGTTTAATCATTTCATTTATTTGTTAAAAGTTTCATTTTACCAATTTTTTGAACTTGAGGTAGTTGCTAACCTGGAGCTTTTTCCAAAAACAAAGTATATGCACCACTGGCAAAGCGTTTAATGCATCTTCCGAGGGTGAGGAGGGATTGGTGCACTCTCAGTTTTAATGTTATTGATAATTAGATTTCGTTGATTCTTCACTAAGTATAACTCCGTAATTATGAGAAGCTATTCCGTATGATGGCAGACCGTTTATTATTAGCTATAAATATTGAAAAAGGAAAATAATAAGTAATGTAAATTTTAAAACGTATGAAATGCATTATAAACAAAATTTTAACTGAGGTTAAAGTCCATTTTTTTTTTAATTTCAAAAGTTTAAAGCTGTGATAGAGTTTCTTATTATTTGTCTTAAAAAAATAAAAAGCACAGCAATTCTTTTTGATAGACTAGATCAAAACCACGGGAGCTCCACTGAATATTCACTTTTTATCTTCTAGTCCTCATATGAGGACCACCGTAATTGACGTATTCGTAAAAGCTTTTAATTTTATAGCATCTTCATTTTAGTGTGCATTTTGGCAAAAAACTGAAAGGGCGATCTTGATTCATGACTAGGTCCCAATGCATTAACATTTTAACTTCTTACATTCTTCACCTTTTACATTTTATTACTATGTTTCTTTTTCTTCTTTTCTTTATTTTTTGTAGTTTTATTCAAAGACTGAAATTATGTTTAAGGTTTTAAATAACCTCACTGTGCAATTCTACGTAAAATCATGTAGGCCGTTTCCAAAACTGCATCAGGGTCGACTAGGGTTTTCTTCAAAGATTTATCAACTCCCTCTGTTTTTAAAGCGCATACCATTTTTTTCCCTCTAGAAAAAATTTCCCGTCAACAAACGTAAGTGCGACGTTTTTCTCCGAAAAGTAGTACCATTCAAGTAGAATAAACTCGTTAATTGCACTTATATACATCATTACCAGTCATTTCATATAATTGTACACTTTTTATGAGCTTCTTGTCAATTCTTGGGGTTTAAAAATGCAGTTTCAGCTTCAAATCAACTCGTCAGATAATTTTTCTCAGCGAACGAGCATATATTAAGCGTTCCAGACTTTTTTTGTTCGGCATTTCAAAAAATATATATATATTGAGACAGTAAATGTCCTTTCCCATTCATCGAGCACGATATAATATCCCAAGAACTCTGAAGTGAATTTCTCGTTTAAAAAATCTCTTAAGAACTATGATGGTGATCTATAAAAATATATATAAATATCGTCTCTAAGCTAGAGCTGTTATTTTATTCATTTACTTATTTATTTATTTATTTATTTGAGCT